>NC_056747.1:360922864-360997864 GCF_019279795.1 Protopterus annectens | reverse complement strand
TAAAACCCCAAAGGGTTTCTAATCAGAGATGAGCAACTGAAAACCAGTGAAAGAAAAAGTAGTCTTCTCAGAGATCCTTCTCTTATTATGACACTAGAAAACTTTAAGGGTTCTATCTGTGGGTCTGAAAGGCAGTCACTATACTCTCAGGTGATTAGGCCAGCACACTCACAAAGAGACAGGGGAGGACTTCTGTGCTGTTATAGGCTGCCAGACATAGCTTAGGAACAAAAATGGATACACTGTATTTTCAGATGCAGCTCTGTGCACCAAGCACAATTTCTCTTAAGAGCACACAAGGAGCACACTGCAGACCTGGGGCTAGACTCTCTGTCTCTTTCCAGGCCCCAAAGAAAACTCCACACTGACCTCTTTGGAGCTGTGTGCCCCTGTTCCAAGTATCACACACACACACACACACACACACACACACACACACACACACACACACACACACACCTGAGAAAAGTTGGCACAGATTTACTAGCTGTGCCCCTCTGCCCAGACTATAAGGTAATTATGCTGCCACCAGTCAAATACTCTAAGGTTCTTCCAAGGATACCCAATTACACTGAGTAAAATTAATACTAAAACAAATGGTAGAGTTTGACCAATGCAGCAAGGCTTTCAGGAGCAGCCACAGTGTCACTAAAGCAACCATAAATACTCTTAAGATGATAAAAATATTCTCTAAAAGACCAGCCACAATGAAAGGTATAGAAATATTTAATAATAGATAATACAATAGAAAACACAAGAATACTGATTATCTAGTTACAATAAACAACTGTGCTTCAATCACAGAAGATATAAAAATAACACAGTTGAATAGATTCACACAGATGTAGATAAACAATACTTAACTAATCTCACTATATTTTCCTGACTGACTAAAGAATTGCTGTTCCGTGGTTACTTATTAAAGCAATGCAAGATGATGAGTGTTGAATTGCTTACTAT
This sequence comes from Protopterus annectens, assembly GCF_019279795.1. Classification (NCBI taxonomy): domain Eukaryota; kingdom Metazoa; phylum Chordata; order Ceratodontiformes; family Protopteridae; genus Protopterus; species Protopterus annectens. Next base: position 360,996,904 of record NC_056747.1, on the reverse strand, counting down.
AGCAAGGCAAGATGATATGTGAGGTTGTGTGAGAGATCTTTTCTGTCAGGTGCCAAGAAACAAACTGCTGCTGCAAGAATTTCAGAATATCTCTCACTAATATATAAAAAAAAATAATTTCAGTTCTGGTTATAGAATTATATCATATCTGGTCTCCTGACTCTAGTACAAGATACACCTAGAGCTTTACTAAGATCTGTTGCAGCATATGAAAGGTGTAAAACTATTTCAGAAACTTCCACACTTCCAGAGGAGCAATAATTCACCCCTAAGGACAATACTATAAGATTCCTAGTCCTGGTTTTCCCAGATCTTTTTTGTCTATGGCTGCAATCAGACCTGTAACATAAAATCTATATGCCCTAATCCAACCCATTTAATTTTCAACTTATTTTTCAAAATTAGCTGGACTGAGATTAACCTCGTCTCTTCCAGAATTCTCTGTTAAAACATATACATTTGATCAGTTATAATAATATTGTCTGACACACATGTATATCTCTTTTCTGTCCAGTAGGACACACTGTTGACGCATTTTTAACACAAGCAACTTTGCAAATACATTTTTAACACAAGCATCTGTACACATGAGTGTGATAGTCAAATCACATAAAGTTCTTTACAAAACTCCATCTAACTATGCTGGCATATGCTACATGTGCACTGCCCTACTCTCACTGGCTCAAATGGCACTACCTCATATCATCACAACTTGTGACATTAGTATTTTGATTTTGTCTCCATTCACTTTCTGTTTGTCTTACTGTGTTCAGATTTACTAGCCTTCCTTGCTGTTTCTTTGATGTTCTTCATCTCACATTGCTGCAGTCCTTACACTTGGGTAGTCCGCTGTCCTCGGTCGGCCCGAATATCAAAGTATAAGGCTGACGTCGGTCAAGGTGCATTTGACTGACATCAGGACGTCAGGGTACAAATGCGCATGACCGACGTCATATCCTCAGTCTTTTTTGCCGCTTGGTCCGATGCAGAAGCAGCATTGCAAGTGCCGGTTGGTGTTCTGAAATTTTTCGATTTCGGAGTTTCAGACCAAGTCAAAGTTGGCTAAGTACCCCGTTGGGGAATATTTTAGTTTTTTCTTGCCTCAGTGGTTTACCGGATGTCAGAAAAAGTGAATAACTGTATTTCTTGCGGGAAACAGATACCGCATAGAGATTACCATACTTTGTGTATTCCTTGTTTAGGGCCTGAGCACGACGTTGTTGGGTGTCGCTCTTGTGCTAGATTCAATAAGCGCACTATAAAGAGAAGGTTAGATTGTGCCAGGTTAGTCTTCGGGAAGTGGTGCAATTATAAAATGCCGTCGGATGCTCCGGCGCCGCTTCTTCAAGAAGCGCAAGGACAAAGCAGCTAAGCCTAGGCTAGAAGAACCATCCGTGCCGGACGCGGTTCTTTAGAGGTGTCGGTGGAGCCGGTGGTTCCACCGGAGGTTTCTTTGGGATCCCAGGGAGAGACTTTGTTGTTGCAGGATGTGGCCTCTCAGGAGGCAGGTCAGGCTGAAGGGGCTTCTCAGGTTACTGTACTCCCCTCCCTTCCTAGGGTGGTTAGGCCCTCTCCTTCTGTTTCCAAGGCTTCTCCCAGAGGCAGGCCAGGTTTAGCTTCAGTTGGTGTCACCCCTAGTTCTTCAGGAACTGTGCCCAAGAAGCATATGCTTAAAATGGCAGAAGATTTGATTACATTGATTAGGGGTTCTTTGCCCCCTCCTGATAAGAGGCCTAGGGTGGAACCTGAGCTAGGGAGTTTTGAGCAGGCTTCGGATGTTTCTGAGTCTTCGGCTGAAGACTTGCAGGAGTATTCTCCTTATTCTGATTCTGATGTGGATGATTCTACTCCTTCTGCTTCTCCTCCTGAGGATTTTTCTTTTTCAGAGACTCTTCATTCCATGAGGGAGCATTTTAAGTGGGAAGGTCAGGACTTCTCTGATTCCAGGAAAAGGCTTAGGGAATTTTTGTTTTTACCCCAGCATAGGCCTTTGGCTATACCTCCTGTTTTGGATGTGGTGGAAGATGTTTTTACAGAGGCTTCTCTTAATCCTGATTCTTTGCCTCCTGCTCCTGTTAAACCGGATAGGTATTACAGGGTGCCTGAAGCTCATAAGTATCTTTTCAAGAGTCCTAGGGCAGACCCAGAAACTGTTAGTCAGGGGCCTAAAGGTGTTAAGGCTTCTGTTGTTAAGAATCCGGTTCCTACAGATAAAGAGGCCAGGGCTTTGGATAGATGGGGAAAGAAAGTTTATACTTCTTCCACTCTAGCTATGAGGGCTTTGAATTGCCAGTTTCACATGTTGAAATACCAAAACTATCTCCTTTCACAATTGAAGTCTAAGGTTGATGCTCTGGCGGAAGGTATTGATTGTAAAGAGTTACAAGATTTAGTACATGTTTCTGAACAGGTAGGTAAGCATTCTTTGCAATGTGGTTTTGATGCTGTACAGGCCTCGTCTAGGGTGGCTGCTACTGGGTCAGTTCTTCGCAGGCACGCCTGGCTGAGGGATCAGAATTTATCTGACCATGTTAAGACAAGGATTTTGGATGCTCCTTTACAATCTGATGTGTTGTTTGGTTCTCCTGTTGAGGCAGTCTTAAAGAAAATGGAAGACAAGGCTAAGTCTATGCAGACTGTTAAAGATTTTTTGCAGGTTCAGCCTCCGAAGTTTAGTAGAAATTGGCCTACCAAGGGGTGGACGTATCCTTCTTATGATTCCCAGTCTAGGGGTAGGTCTAGACGTGGTAGGGGCAGAGCTCAGGGCTCTTTCAGGCCTAGAACAGGCAGTTCACCTGCACAGTCTTCGGGTGAGGGCAGGGGTCAGTCCTTTCGTAAACAGGCCCAATGACCTACCTTTTCAGCTGCCAGAGCCTTCTCGTCTGGCAGCACCTTTGGGAGGAAGATTGGCACTTTTCAAGGAAAATTGGAGTTTAATTACCCAAGACAGATGGGTACTGGATATCATACACCACGGTTACAGGTTTTATTTCCATACCTTGCCTCCTTTCAAAGGCATGCCAGACGTTCCTCCTCAGCAAAGAATAGAGGCTCACAAACAAATTTCTCTGTTACTTCAAATAGGGGCCATACAGCCGGTCCCTATGCCAGAAGTGAGCCTAGGATTTTATTCTCGCCTGTTCCTAGTGCCAAAGAAAGGGAACACGTGGAGACCAATTTTGGATTTATCTACCCTCAACACTTATCTGGACATTCCCAAGTTCAAAATGTTGACGTTACAACAGCTTTTACCTCTGCTGGGCAAAGACCATTGGATGGTAACTTTGGATCTCAAGGAGGCTTACCTTCATGTTCCTATCAGACTGAGTTGCAGGAAGTATCTGCGTTTTCGGGCTGGGACTTCTCATTATCAGTTCTCTGCATTGCCCTTTGGCTTATCTACTGCCCAGAGTGTTCACGAAAGTTCTGGCTCCAGTGATAGCTTTCCTCAGGCTAAAAGGAATACAGATCTATCCTTATTTGGACGATTGCCTGATTCTGGCTCAAGAAAGGGACGAGCTTCTTCATCATTTGGAATATGTGATAGCAGTGCTAAGATGCCTGGGGTATTCTGTGAACCAAATAAAGTCCAGTCTAGTACCCTCTCAGGACATGTGCTTTCTGGGTGTGAGACTGAATACAGCATCCCAGATGGCCTTTTTGACCCCGGACAAACAAAAGAATCTTTCCCTTTACTTTCATCAATTGTCTCATCAGTCCAGGCTAACTGCAAGGACAGTCCTTCAAGCCTTGGGGTTCATGGCATCTTGTATTCTGGTGCTTCCCAATGCCAAACTGCATATGAGGAAGTTACAATGGTATCTCAAAAATGTATGGACACAGCACTGCCAGGATCTAGACACTGTCATTCAAATAATACCTTGCATACAGAAGGAATTGTTGTGGTGGGCTCAGGAATGTCACCTAAACAAGGGACTCTCTGTGACCCGGCCAGAGGCGAGTCAGATTCTAACGACAGATGCCTCAGACAAAGCTTGGGGAGCTCATCTGAATGGAAAGTGGATACAAGACAAGTGGCCTGCCAGACTACAACATCTACATATCAACTTGAAGGAGATGTTAGCAGTCCAGTTTGCATTAATAGCTTTCAAGGATTTACTTCTTCCAGGACAGGTGTTGATTCTAACAGACAACACAACTGTCATGTGGTACATCAACAAGCAAGGGGGAACACATTCTTATCCTCTATGCAGGCAAGCTATGATTTTGTGGGAGACTGCTCTCAGTTTACAGCTAAATCTTCAGGCAAGGTTTCTGCCAGGAGCACAGAACTCCTTAGCAGATGTGTTGAGCAGACGAATCATGGATCCCCACGAGTGGAAATTGGATCCTCATGTATTTCAGAAATTGACAGTGTCATGGGGAACTCCAGACATAGATCTGTTCGCTTCTCCACTAAACCACCAGCTGCCAAAGTTTTGCACGAAAAGGTTTCATCCCACAGCTTGGAAAGTGGATGCTCTTTCTTTCAATTGGAGCAATCTTCATGTGTATGCCTTTCCACCACTGCCTCTCCTCCCAAAGGTACTACTAAAGGCCAGACAGGACAAGCCAAGGATGATTTTGATAGCTCCAGATTGGCCTCGACAGCATTGGTACCCATTACTGAGAAGCCTGGTACGGGAACCTCCATGGCCTTTACCTTCGATTCCAAACCTGTTGTCTCAGGAGGACAGTCATTTGCTCAATGTCAAGCTTCACTCTCTTCACCTAACAGCCTGGCATATTCTGTTTTGAACCATAGTGGGTCTCAACTTCCACAGCAAGTTTTGAAGGTTATTTTGGAAGCTAGAAGGCCTAGTACAAGGAAAGTGTACGCAGATAAATGGAAGAGATTTTTATTTTGGAGTACAGCAAAGGATTTTGATGTTTCTGAGCCTAATTTAAGTGTGGCTCTTCAATATCTTACTGAATTACTGGACAAAGGTTTGTCCTTCTCTTCTATTAAGGTTCATGCTGCAGCAATTTCGGCTCACTATGATTGTGACCCACCATTGTTTTCTCATCCTTTGTTCAAGCAATTTCTTAGAGGGGCAAAGAATATAAGACCCCCACGGAGAGCTCCTACTCCTGCTTGGGATCTCAATTTTGTGTTGGAGAAACTCACTCTACAACCTTTTGAGCCTGCAGCTACTACCGAGTTGAAATATTTATCATGGAAGACTGCTTTTTTGTTGGCCATTACCTCTGCGAGAAGGGTGTCTGAGTTGCAGGCCCTTATGGCGGTTGAGCCTTTCTTAATTTTCCATAAGGATAGGGTATCTTTACGTACTAATCCTTCCTTTATGCCTAAAGTGGTTTCTAGTGTGGCTTTAAACCAAACTATTCATTTGCCTACTTTTATGCAAATCCCCAAAATAAAGGGGAAAAGATTTTGCACACTTTAGATGTACACAGGCAGTTGCGATATTATTTGGACAGAACTAAAGGGTTCAGGCAGTCTCAGCAGTTATTTGTTTCTTTTGCTTTGAGTTCTCAGGGCAAGCCTGTGTCAAAACAAACTATTTCTAAGTGGATTGGGTTTTGCATTGCTTTCTGTTATTCCCATCATGGCAAGGAGATTCCAGCTGGGATTAGGCCTCATTCCACTAGGGCTACTGCCACTTCAACAGCTTTTTTGAGAGGGGTGGCAACTAAGGATATTTTGGAGGCAGCTACTTGGAGTTCAGTGCATACTTTCTCTAGGCATTATCACCTACCACTTTATTCTAAATCTAGGGCTGGTTTTGCCACTGCTGTTTTGCAGGGCATTTTGGCAGCTCCTGCTTCCTTATAGTTTGGCCATCCTCCCTTACCTCTGCTTTGGGATTCTACCCAAGTGTAAGGACTGCAGCAATGTGAGATGAAGAACATAGTACAGTTTTGTACCTACCATAAATGTAGATGTTCGAAGATCCACATTGCTGCAGTCCAATTTACCCTCCCTCCTTCCCCTCTGTAGTTAGAGGCGGTTGTGTGGGTTGGGTTGTTAATATGGTGTATCTTGTATATATTGTACATATTTTTAGTGCTAGGATGGTTGGTTGTTTGTTTGCTGTCTTTTGGTTTTGACCTTTCTTTTTAGGGTCTTCTGACATCTGGGGCAAGAAAAGACTGAGGATATGACGTCGGTCATGCGCATTTGTACCCTGACGTCCTGATGTCAGTCAAATGCGCCTTGACCGACGTCAGCCTTATACTTTGATATTTGGGCCGACCGAGGACAGCGGACTACCCAAGTGTAAGGACTGCAGCAATGTGGATCTTCGAACATCTACATTTATGGTAGGTACAAAACTGTACTTTTCCTTTAATGCACCATAGCCTGAACTCTTCCATACCTATTTATGTCTTAAATATTTTTCTTTTTCTCATAGATTCACAGATTTCATCATAATGGTCTTATTTTTCTTCATCCCTAACAAATTAAATTTATTTTCAGTCATAACATTCCTGGATGCAAGAGAGTCTCACTGAGTTTGTCATCTTAAGGCTGTCATTTTTGTTGGTTACATAAATTCTGCAGTTGTATTTGGTTTGCTTATCTTCTCCTAAATATTTTCTGCCTTCACTCTACAACACATATATATTCACTTCACCCTCATCCTATCTTTTAACATTCTCCTGTCCTTATTCCTCCAGTAATATTCTGTCTGAAGTACTCTGTCTTCCATTTTTTCAAATGCTTTCTTTTTTCTGTTATTGAAATCTATGCTTTTTTAGCAGCCTTCGTCTGCTTAATCTCAGAAGAATTATAACATTCATACATATATCTTTGCCACTGTTTCAACAGATAGCATAACTGCCTTTGTTGCCTTGGAAGAGCAGAAGACTAATGGTTCCATTCTCTCTCCAATTGCTTGGGTTCAAGTTTCAGTACTAATACTGTACTGTAGCACTGAATGAAAAGTTGTGATGCATTCCTGAGGTACTGCCCTTTACATAAGACATTAAATTAGGATCCCATCTAAGCTGCTGGGAACTTAAGTGCATGATAAAAATCCCAGGTCACTTGTCAAAAAGAATTTTTTATTAGAAACCTATCATGATTTTTCATTTAAGAAAACAATCTTTTTTTTGTCTATTGTTTTTGTGTTTCTATTACTTGTGTATTTGCCTCTGTTAATTCAAAAACAGATGAATTTCTCTGGAGCCATGGCCAAATTTCAGATTTATATAAATACCAGCTCAAGTTGCTCTTAAAAATAAACCATCTGTCTAAGTAAGTATGTAAATAAATAAACACACAAATTTGGCTTTCTTTCCTAATCAAGCCACATATTTTCTTACAGACTCACAATATTTTTATAGTCTTTTTTATTATATGCAGCATATTCTACAGTGGCACACATTTCCCTCAAGTGACTGGGCTTTTTCCTAAAGCATTTGGCTGTCCTACCCGAATAACATTCCTTTATCCCTCTGCGTCATAGACTAATAGTTAACTGCATTATTCCATTTGGCTCACTTCTTACTACAGTTTTGATTTTCCAGTCCCTGTTTAAAAAGCCCTCTAACTCAAAAACTGTTCTAGTTTTCCTTTAATCAAAACCAAGTGATCTTCATTCACTGATTCACACCTGTGCATGAGGGAAACAGTTTTTGCATTCACTGTAGACAAAGCAGATAAATCAGAAAATTTCCATCTAGCATTCCTTTTCAGGGTTTTATATTGACCAAAATACCTCAAGAACTTATTTACTCTTAAAGGCACTGCAAATGTTCTTTCTCCAGTGAAGTCCAGTAATACTTGCTTCTTGAAAAAATGTGAAAGATATTTTCTGCAATTTTTCTCGAACATATACTCAGCCATTGATGTTCTTTAACTGCTGTCATTACATAGAACGTCACAATTTTCGGTTTCATATAAATATCCAAGTTGCCACTTGTTATTCACTTCCTTACTGAACTTGAAGACTCTGTTGCTTTTTATAACCCTTCCAATTCCTAGGTATCATTTTCACCCCTTTTTCTCCACCTGCATCAAGAATAGTAGTCTGAGTAGCCAAATCACATTATTTTCAGCATCCACGTTTTCTCTGATACAGTTTATCTTTTGGTTCCATTCCTCTCTCACTCCACACTTCAAACGTCCTTACGCTCTGCTACTGATGATGATGCTCCTGTAGGATCACACCTCCCAGAATCACCTGATTCATTCTGACATTTTTCTTTGCCTCCCTCACAATTACACTTCAACAAAGCTAGCAACTGCACTGATAACTTATTAGTGCCATCTGTCATATCAAAACAATCTCATTCTACCCCACAGAAAGGAAGAATAACTTTAAAAACTCACATATTTATGTATGTATGTATGTATATATATATATAGAGAGAGAGAGAGAGCGTGCACGCACACACACAAACTCAAACAGGGAAAATTGGTACTTGTAAGCAACAAAGCTGCTGGCTGAGAATCCTAAACAAAAATCAGGAAAAAAAGAACTATGTACAACAGACAAGCTCATCTGAGGCTTCCGAGTGAGCAAGCAATTATAACTTGTTTAGAAATCAAAACTTCTTTATTGAAAAACAAGTAGATGAGCACTTTTGCCCGTAAACAAGTTTATTCAAATCTAAATCCAGTTTACATGACATGCAGTATTTATCTGCTTTAACACAGAGATCATTGTTCGTTAACTTGAGCCAGAGTCATAAATGCCTCTTTTGGTAAAAAAGAAGGCTTAGTTCTCAAAGAAACCCTCTTTCTGGGAAAACTGGATTTGAAAGCTGGTCATCTGTTATATCCTTGGCAGGATATAACCTGTATAGCTAAGGTTACTCTCTCCCACCCACCACTGCTATGCTTCCTGCATAAGCTAGCTGCCTTTATGTGAGTCACTCCCAATAATCCTGCAGCTAGTCAGTTACAAATTAATAACTGCAGTTTAATGGTAGACTATCTAACAATGCATAATATAGTATTAACCCTTCTGGTTCTGCCTTACTTAGCTCTGACTCTGTATGAAAAGTACCACCAGCCAACTTCCCAACTCATACTATCCTTGATCTGGAGCTACATTCTTCAGTAGGAGATATGGACAACATTAAAATACATTTGATTATCAGCACATAAAGATATAAACAAAATTTTACATAAAGCAGCTGTCAAGTGGGAAATAAAGGATATTTCCATTCTTAATGTGTTTCTACAGCAGTAAAAATACAGACTCAGGCTGTTGTGGAAATTAGTCTTTTCTGATAACATTCTACCAAACTCAGCAAACAAGGTGATTTTCACTGAACCAGAGGATCCCACATGATCATCAAAGTATTGCCTTAGAATAATGGACCCAAATACTTATAGTATTAGTTAAAAAAAATTAATGTCCTTCATACATCTATGTGGTAGTCAAACCGACACTTGTTGTTCTACATCATGCAATACCCCCAAACCCTCCCCCATGTACATCAGTCTCAATTTAGTTTGAATAATTAATCTTTTGAACCTTAAGCACTAAACATAAAAAATACAGATATGAATAAATTCAGTGTAAAGAAAAAAATTGAAAATAAGACAAACCAAAAGTCAAAACTGGCATCAACCTTTGAGAAGGATTCATGTAAATAATAGCTAAACACTGACTCCACAAACTTTGCACAAAATATGAGCAAACTCCACAAAACTGATGACCAAAGTAAAACCAACAAATATGAAAACATCAAAAGAACACAAAAAGGTATTTTTGCAGAAAATAAGCACCGCTGCATCCCAGCACCTCCTTCCTTTTATATACTAATCCAAAGCTGCACAGCTCTAAAGAAATGACAAATGATACTTCCTAAATACTTGCTTTATTCAATATTGTAGTGAAGCCAGTACATTTTACAGTCCACTTCTACAACCATGCCGTGATAAATAATAATTACAGATAAATTAAATATGTGGCCGTTTGGAGACCTTTTATAACTAGTCATGACAGCACATACTCAAAGCTAGTGAGGCAGTGAGTTCCACTGTTGTAGAAACTGATAGGAAAAAGAATATCTGCCAGGTGTCACTAATCACATTCAGGGAACTGCTGGCAGCCCTTCATCATCCAAGTGGGGTGTCTAAGCTGAATGTCAGTGTAAGAACAACTCCTTCAGATAAGCAAAACACAGATCAGGAGAGCGTAGTTATTCAGCAACTGTACTACTACATACATGTATATACATATATATATATATATATATATATATATATATATATATATATATATATATATATATATATATATATACACACACACATATACATACATACAACATATATGTATTTATTATTTATTTATTTAACATTTGTTAACCAGGTTGGCCCAATTGAGCAACAGCCCATTTTCAGTGGAGACCTGAAGAGAAAAGCTCTGGTACAAAAATATATATATATATATATATATATATATATATATATATATACAAAATGTACATAAACAATGAGAAAAACAAAAACAATAAAATACTCCTATAAATAAAATTATACAAAATGTACATAAACAATGATAAAAACAAAGAAAAACAAAAACAATAAACTACTCCTATAAATAAAATTATACAAAATGTACATAAACAATGATAAAAACAAATAAATAAAAAGATACAGCTGGTGACATATTAGAGGCAATGATTAGGACACAAGTATAGTACATACAATGATATATAAAACTGAGGCATAATTTTATACATAACATTAAAAATAGGAAAACTGAGGCAAATAGATTGACATAACATAATGAATGGGTTTACACATAGTCAATTAAGGGTGAATACATCACATAGTTTAGAGAAATAGGGATACAGTAAAGTAGAGAAGTGAAGGGAGTAATAGTTGTAGAAATAGTAAAGTAATTGAATTAAAAGCAAAGGTGGAGAGAGGGGTTATGTAGGGTCCTGACAGGGTCATATCCAAGAGTTTAACAGGGAGTTTTTTAATTATTTTTTGAAGCTCCTGGTGTGCGTGCAATGCTTCTTATGTTGAGTGGGAGTTTGTTCCAGGTGTAAGATACTGAATATTTGTATAACAGTTTGCCAATATTTTTTTTTTACGTATATCTCAAGGAGATGTAGGTCTGCACTTAGGAGTGAACAATTAGAGGTGCAGTAGGACATAAGATTAGTGAGTGAAGAGCAGACTGTGGGTTTGTAGAGTATGGAGTGTGTTATGTGGAGCTGGAAAACTAGTAGTTGTTGGAGGAATTCTAGCCACTGTGGGTTCATTAGTGCAAGGCAAGTGAGAGGTATGGGGTTGGTTTGTGGCAAATCTTGCAATTTTGTTATATGTTTGTTCAAGCTTGGTGATTAAATTAGATTGTAGGTTTGTTAAGATTGGTGCAGCATAGAGTAGGCTTGGTAGTAGGTAAGCTTGTGCCAGAGAGTTTAGAGTCTGGAGTAAGGACGTTTTTTGTTCCTGTAAAGCAGACCCAGCTTTTGGTTAGTTTTTTTGATGATGCATTGTTGGATGTGTAGATCAAATTTGAATTGATCATCTGTTATGGTGCCAAGGAGCTTTGTATGAGATTCTACTTTGATGATTGTGTTATCGAGCGATGAAATGGTAAAGGTGGATTTGAAATGAGAGCGTGATTTTGGAAGAAAAAGGAGTCTTTATTTTTTTATTTTTATTTTTTTAAGGATTTAAGATGAGCTGGTTTTCTGTAAGCCATCTTTCTATAGAAAAGAATGAGTTTGGGGTGAGTGTGTGAAGTTGAGAGATATTGTCAGAGGAGGAGATAAGTGCGGGACTCCAATATGGATGGGTAGCAGGGGAGAGCAGGAGGCATACCATCTGACAGATTGCAGCCTGTTTGAGAGGTAGCTGGAGAACCATTCAAGGGTAGAAACAGAGAAGTAATTTTGTAAGAAGCTTAGAGTAGGATACTGTGTTGAAGGCTTTTGAAAGGTCAAGGAACAGACAACAGACTAGCTTGTTGTTATCTCTGGCTTCTGCTACTGTATGTGTGAAAGATAAGAGAGCAGTAGCAGTACTGTGATTCGGGCAAAAACCATGTTGGGAAGATGTCAGAAGATTTTCATGGATGAGAAAGTTGAGCAGTTGAATGTGTATACATTTTTCAAGGATTTTTGACAGAGGGGAGAGAATGGCTACAGATTTGAAATTAGATAAGTCTGTGGAGTTTCCTCCTTTGTGTAGGGGTATAATATAGAATGATTTCCAAATGTCAGAAACTGTGGATTCACGGACTGATCTGTTAATTAGTATAGAAATTGGATAAGCTATAGAGTCTGCAGAGAGTTTAAGAAAGAGGGGGGTAGATTATCAGTAGAAGGAGAGCATGGCTTCAGTTTCTAGAGGAGTGATTTTATGTAAGTGGTAGGGACTGGCTTAAGTGAGAAGAATGTTTTGTTGGTAGGAGGAAGGGGAGGGATATGGGAGCAGGAGTTATGGTCAATATTGGTAAGTTTGCAGATGTAATCAATGAAGTAGTGGTTGAGAAGGGAGGCGGTTTCCTGTGATGAATTGTTTGGGTGGGGGATTGCTGCTGTAGGGCTTCCAGGGTGAAGGACTGTATTGATAGTTACCCAGAACTTTTTAGAATTGGAGTAATGGCTAGATTGGGCCTTATAGTAGAATTTTTTCTTGTTGTTGTTAATTTGTTTTTTGGTACGGTTTCTAAGTTCTTTGTAATTTTGAAGGTGAGTAGGTGATTTGGTGTTTAGCCAGGATTTCCAAGCATAATCTATTTTATACATAAGGGAACATAAGGGAATAGTGTATTTTGTAAGCCAGGGGGCATAATTTGATTTTACTCTAATTTTCCGTAAGGCTGCTGGGGTGTTGAGAATATCCAGAAAGATGTGCTTGAATTTTAGTACTGCATCATTAAGGGGAAGGTTGTGGAGGCTGGACCAGTTGACAGATGAGTCTGTCATTAAATACTACAGCATTGAACCTAGAGAGTTTGTGGCAGTCTTTATATAAGTGAGATATGTACAGTTGGGGAGAGTGTTTTTAGATGTGGGTGAGTAGGTGGTCACTTATGTTATCAGGAATTGAGCAGGGATTGTGATAGAGGTTTGGTTTTGTTGTCAGTATCCAGTCAAGGATAGTACCAGTATTGAAATGTTTGTTCATGTGGGTAGGGGTTGTGATAAGTTGAGTGAATCCATAGAGATTTATGCTGAGGTCTGGAGAGTTTGTACTTAGTATATTCCAGTCAATGTTTACATTGCCAAGGATGAATATTTCATAGGGTATGTTATGTGAGATCCAAGATAGGATGTGTTTGAGGATGGGAATGTTTTTGCCTGGCGGGATATAGATGGAATCAATAGCAACATTTTTCTGGGTGTTTAAATGACAATTTAGTATTAATAGTTCTGCAGGATGAAAGTTTGGGAGAGAAGTGGATAGGGGGTAAAAGTTCAGTTGTTCAGAATGGAGTACAGAAACGCCACCTCCTTTTTTGAGATTCTATCCTGCTGGTAGATATTATATCTGGGGGGCAGGATTTTGTTATTTGAGATATGGGGTTTTAGCCAGGTTTCAGATAAGGTTAAGATATGCAGAGTATTGTGGGCAATCCATGTATTCATGGTTCATACCATACCTCCAACCAGTGTAGAAGTCAAAGCCCAGGTGTAATAGGGCACTGCAGAGATAACATGTCAAGAGCCAATCTGCAGATCTCTGGACTCAGTGAAGGTGGGCAAGGATGGAAACAGCATTACAATAGTGAAAACATGACTACACCAGTGCATAAATCACCACTGCAAGGTCCTGTGCTAAATTAAGATCTGAAAAATGCTCCATGTAAGAATACATGATGATTTAACTCCAGCTGTTACTTTTTTCTTTACTAACATCATATATTCTATGATCACTGCTAGAAACAGCACACACCTGTGAATTCTAATTATGAATAACTACAGGAGAGAAACAAGCAGCTGTTGATGGAGGGGGTGTTATGGTCATACAAACAGTAACATGAATGATAATAGCTTCCCTTACCATGGGCGTTTGCTTCAGATATCTATCTTTTATCCAAGTAGAAATGCCCTCCAAGCAATTTTCAGTACTGTGCTACCAACAGCTGGCATCCACTCCTGAGGGTAAAAGTAAAACTGAATGTTATCAGCACAGCAATGATACCCCTAAACATTAATTTTAATAACAGCATCACGCAGTGGCATATACCCCATGAGGAGCAGTGACTTTTAGATGGAGTCCCATGGAATCCTACATCTCAGAGTATATCACAAAGAAATATAAATTCTTGAAACAACTCTATGTGACTAGTCCAAAAGGTAAGAAGAAACCCATCTGAGGACAAATTCTAGCAGGATTGCAGATGTTCAATTAATACCTCATGGGCCGCAATGCCAAATTACACCAGTAAATTAAAGACCAAAAAAAGGCATAATTGTTGATCTCTACTCAGACAGAGGTAATCTTCTACCCTGCTGAGGGTACTATTTTGCTGTGATTGCTCCTTATCCTGGATAAATGAAGACTGATAAGGTCATAAGCATTTAAAAAGCATCACAACTTTTTGTGTAACCTAGAAACAGGCAGACATTTCCATACAGTTTCGGAGATGGTGGCTTTAGGATCAGTATAATAAAATGGCCTCCATAGTTATTATTGGAAAATTATTTGTTGTTAGAGAGGAATAAACAGTCTGGAAACTTGCTGGATTGAGGACCACCAGACATGATAGTATTAGCCTAGATGGATCAGGATTAACATCACAAGAAGCAAGACACAAGCTTAAAATTAAACTCATAATCACAGAATAGTCAATACAAAGAGATTCAGTCCCACATCATTCCAGTAACATTTGCACACAATCTCAGCTATACTCAGTCATTGGCCTGGTCTGATCAGTCTAAATGGAAAATAACTAAGCAGCAATATTATACATGAAGGCAGAAAAGGTTTCTTGCTCACCAGACAGCCTGGACTACATAGCCTGTTTAGGATCTAGAAAAGCAGTTTTGGTCATTTCAAAACCAGTCAACATGTGATTGCCCACCAAAAGAAGAGAGGAACTCCTCGTTCCACATGAAAAGAGAGACATGACTGCCACCAGTAACCATGCAGTAAAAATTACAGCCTTGTACATTTTTCCTGGTGATGTGATGCATGACACTAAGCCAACACTGGCAGATATCCACCATTCATGAAGAGTCACTAGTAGCACTTACAGCACTTTTTCCACTGACATTTCTGATCAGCCCATATTCTTTCATGTTCACACGTGGCTAGTCCCTTGTCCATTTCAACCTGACTGAGGATACCACTTTCTTTGCCATTAATAATGTTACTGTTTTTATGTCCCACCAGACCTTCCTGATGTGGTGTGCTGGACTGTGGCATGACACACTTGTGGGTGGGTTGAATGGTATTAGCCATGCATCTTCCTGTGCCGCAAGTGTCACAATGCCAGCAAGCTGTGGATGTGTACCTCAGCAATGGGTCCTTGGCTGAGCCAAATGAATGCTATAACACCAGTCAGGAGCATGTACTGGTACCACTGCAAAGTAAAGCTGTCTCCAACATGTTACCGACTAACAAGAGTATCAAAAGCAAGCTGTAGGCATGTTGGGTACACTGTGTATGGGCTACTGTATTCTTGCAATTGTAATACATTGCACCTACAATGTAAGTGAATGTTCCACCATGAATTCCCAGCTCCCAGTATCTGCAACACTTCCGTTATACCTTGTTGCATTCCCTGCTATAGTTGTAATGCACAACGTACAGTGAGCCAGGTCTTTTAATCCTTGCAACTGGAATTCAATATAACCAGAAAAAAGGGGTTGTTGAAACATACATTTATATCTCCAAGTTTCTGCAACACCTTCTGACATATACAACTGCACTACCACTGTAACATTGATGTCTAATGTATCCTACTGTCCTAGGCTATGATAGCTGTTGATACACCTGTACAAATAGTAGACTCCAAAATACTGCATGTACAAATATCCTGAATTACAAACTCAAGAAATATAGTATAATAAGTACTTGGATAAAGTTGAGGTATTCTCCAAAGCAGCAGTTTTGTTTTGTTTCATGATATAACACAGAAAATGCCATAGAATTAAAAACTAAGAAAAAAATGTCTCATTGCCTTTAAACATCCTGGGCTATCACACAACTCTACAAATTAATGACACAATAACACTGCCCTGTATAAATCCATGCAAATCTAGTGTGTGGATTCAGAAGCGCTACAGAATTCTGAAATCCCAAAATCCTGAAGACCAAAATCCTGAAAACTCAAAATTCTGAAATCTCAAAATCCTGAAAACACACATGATAGCAACACTTACTATATTCCAGCACAATTACATACAGAAACATATTACCCTTCAACTATATGCAAGGGGGCAAGCCCCCCTGCACCCCCACACCCCCTGCCTCTTAAATATAACAACTCCGAAATTGCACTTCAGTACCCTCAGTACACTAAGTGCAATCTTGGAGTTGATATATTTAAGTAGCAGGGGGTGTGGGGGGCGCAGCCCCCCCCACATGGGGGCTGCAGGGGGGCTTGCCCCCCTGCTTATACTTGGAGAAGAGTAATATGGTTTGTGTTTTATTTGTTTCTGTATGTACTTGTGCTGGAGTATAGTAAGTGTTGGTATCCTGTGTGTTTTCAGGATTATGAACTTTCAGGATTTTGGTCTCAGGATTTTGGTCTTCAGGATTTTGGTCTTCAGGATTTTGGGCTTTCAGGATTCTGTGGATTTGCATGCAGTACCATCATGTTGCTCCAGGTTACATACTGGAGGCAAGCAAAGTTGGATATAGCAACCATATTTTATACTTTTATTAGTTTTTATTGGCATCACACATATGCTACACATATAAATATAAGCACAGTTAAACTTTAACAAACACTTTATTTTCTACTTAAATAAATATGAGAAGCAATGTAAACTATCTCGGTTATAATGAAGACTACAAAGAAAACATTTACACAGAAAAGAAAGAAAAAATAAAACAATATTAACAAAGTATTAAAATTCATTAAGTCATATGTCATATTGAGCTATCTGAATAATAAGTAATTAAAATTAGAGTCAACGAGTAACTAATGAATTTATTAACTACTCAAAATGTTATTTTCATATTTTTCTAGTCAAATTCCTAAAGTGATACAACAAATAAATATCTCCTGTAGTTATCATAATACTTGCATTTTATTTCCTTGTTACATCCTAAATTAATGACACTTAAAAATTCATCAAATGAAAAAGTCCATTTTCTCATTGTCACCTTTCCTGTTTTAGCCAAATGTCAACCAAAAACATAGCCTTTTAGCTTTCATACTAAAAGGTATGGCAGCATTAAGCAGTATTAACAAAGTATATATTTAAAATTATCTATATATAATTATTGTCCAAATGTTTCTATATTATATCAAAATTTATTGAGAGATTAACATTCATAAAATATGTTTGTCTCTTTTTTTGTTTCTTTGTAGCTGACCATCGGCTGCTCCCAAGGCCTTTGCTTATCTAATGGATCTGCTGGGCTTTCATTTCCTCTCCAGAACTAACCCAAATTCAGAGTTGAAGAGGAGATCAAGGCACCCAGAGACATTTATTGAATCCAGGTCATATGGGCCATAGTCAGGGCTTTATCTGTCTCTACACCATAACACTGTTACACAGTCATAAAAGATATAATTCTAATGCAAGTGTATATTCTTATTACATCTCATACTACATGGATTATTTTTCTTGAAAGTTCTTCTAATCTTACAAGGGATATAAATATGTCTGTTTATAAATTTACAGTTAACCACTTCCAAAAGGAGAGGAAGTGGTACCAGCAGGAAATTTCAAAAATAATAGATTTCATATCAGTAATTTACTTGGGATAAGAACTATTTCAGTGGCATAGTGGATAGCATTGTTTCCTCACAGTGAGAGGTTCCTGGTTTCATTCTCAGGTGTGGTGTCTTCTGTGTGGAGTCTGCACATTTTCTCCCTGCATTTACATGGGTTTCCTCTGGGTGCAAAAGTTTCCTTCCACATTCCAAAGACATGCAGTAGGTAGGCTGGACACTCTAAATTGGCCATAGCTGTGAATGTGCCTGTGAGTGTGATGTGGAAGCACTACAGCAGCAGGGCTATCCACCTGGTGGTGTAAACCTTGACTCTATACAACTGTTTAGACGATTGTCACTGTTGAAGTGACACCCCGACCTCATGTGAAAATGGGAAAAAGGGGTTGTGGATGGATGAAGCATCAAATATAGCAGACTTATTATGCAACTACACCTAATATAATAATGAGAAATATAACTTAGAAGCAAAGTATGTAAAATCATGATAAATCATTTTAACAATTTAGCATAACTTTCTTTCTCCAAAGAAAATTTCTCTAAAACTTTATTATTTAAGAAATTCCTTAATTGCTGACTTTCTAGCCAAGATTGTTATGTTGAATATAATTGTACAATCGGTAAGGATAATAATTTAGAATTTGCGATATCATTAAATCAATAAATTAAACCTTTGTCTCACCATTGCTCCTTTTTATTTTCATTTATCACATAAATAAATCCTAAAGTACTATTTATAGAAAAATGGAATTATATTTTATTGAATGACTGATATAAGTGCAGTTTTCAAAAACTTTTTTAATCAATAATCACATAGTTTGAATCTACTGGGGAATGCATAATATATTAAAGATAGTTAATTTTAAGTAATACTAATTTGTTTTAGTTATATTTATTTGTGAATAATTCCTTTATCTTTTTAATAAATCCTAAAGTACTATTTATAGAAAATAAATTTGATGTAAGGATTGCTATAAATATGCTATTAAAAGTGTATTTTTAATTAATATTTACATAACTTGAATCTGCTGGGAAATAAATAGTATATTAAAGATATTTGATTTTAAGCAATCTTATTTTCAATCAAATTTAAATGTGAATAATTAACTTTAAATATATTTCACACATACACACATATGCAGAGAGAGAGAGAGAGAAATATATAAAGATATATATATATATATATATATATATATATATATATATATATAAATGTAAAGATTTTCACCTGGTATTATACAACCAATCTAATAAATTGTCACTTTCAGTACAGAAACAACCACACAGATTTCAACATCTGAAAAAAAAACAATGCCATCTCTTTCCCAGATTCCAATATGATTTTAAATGAAAATTCTTGGTTTAGTAGGTATCCACAAAAAAATACAATAACATTTTATTAATTAGATTAGTGAAACTTTTAGTTAGAAATAAGTAGTTTGAAAATACTTGGGGGGGGGGCCTAATGGTGTTAAGGTGTTTGTTTTGCCTTTACAAACACAAGGTACAGGTTTGAATCTCAGGGGAATTGGGGCTGCTTAAAAAATGGCTCGCAAGGGCAGTTAGCTTAGTACTAACCTATGAACCTATGAATACAATATAAATTTGGTAAATAACAATTCCAATTAAATAAAGTTACTTTCAAAAAGAAGAATATTTTTAATCAACTAGCAATTATCTTCTTAAATTTATCTTGCCAGTATAAACCAGATTAAAACATAATCTATGAATTCAATTATAATTATATTTATTTTAATGTTCACATCAATATTTAGATTTACTAACAAATAATTGTGTTTTATTATTACATTTTAAATATTATAAAATGTTATCTTTGATTACCACATTATTTTTAAAAGGGATAAATTACTGTTTGATATTGTTAAATAATATATAATTTGCAAATAGTAAAATTTTAGATTCACCCACTGTATATATTCTGTATCTTTTAATACAGCATAGTCATTGTGACTAATAGCATTTGCCAGTGCTTCTATGGCTAGGGCAAAAATAATGGGAATGAAGAAATATTTTAGAACTCTTAGTAATTTTATTTAGTTATGTTTATTTATTGAATTACATTACTAAGAAACGTTTTATAAATGTTAAGTAATATAGCATCAATACCAGGGTTTTATTCTCTTTCATATTTCTAATCTGCTCATTTCCCACCTATACTAATATTTTTATTAAACAATTTTATTAATTCCTTAACAGTATTACTACTACAAAAAGAAATCTATCCATTTGCATATTACTTCAAATGATTTAAAATGTTCTTTACTTGCTAATTACTAAAAACTGATTTTGGATCTCCATGGCTTTATAACATCCAGGGAAAGTGCCCTGATACCAACTCAGATGATTCCAGTTCAAATAGCAGTTCAAGTCTTAGACAAAATGAGTGGAAGAGGATAGGAGCACTGGCTCACTCATCCTGAGGAAGCAGTGGTTCAAGTTGTCTGATCACCACCATACAACCAGAAGCTTGCAGACCACTGAAATGTCTAGGACTGGTGGCACATATTGGTGATCCAAAGGTGGTGATTGTATCTAATGTAGTTTATTATCAGAAGCACACAAGCAAGAAGATGGTGCAGGACTCACTGAAGTGACACAATCACTCACATAAGCCAAGAGGGGTGGGATATGGAAATTCCCTCATTTCCAGTACGTCAGCAAAATCACAAACTACCTCCATGGTTGCCTGGAAGATAAATTCTCTGCTCAGCTCTTTCTTGTGTGCAGAAGATTGCTCAGTAGAGGAGAGTGAATGGGCTGAAGACATACTGGAGGAGGCCTGATGGTTAACAGGCATGGAGGCCAAATGGACATAGAAAACACTTTTGATATGAATAACTTTTCAATTAAATTTTCTCTAATGCAATTGCAGTCTTATAATCTAAAATGGATTGGTTATTCTTATTTAGTTTTTCTCACATAATCCAAATAAATTGTCTCCCCATTTTGCATTTTATACCTGGCCATATTTGTCTTCTTGTATTGTTAACAAATGGGTGCCTGATTTTTCATTTAAATTCTACCCCAAGCCCCTCTCTTCCTATTTTAGTAGCACTTTAATGCATCCTAAATAATTATCCCTCACGTTCATGTTTCATTAAATAAAAACATTTATTCTGTTATTTAAACATTCTCTACAGTCCTTTAATATTGTAAAGCATGAAGGAATATGCCAAGTGATCTCCAACTCAAAACCGTTTAATTTTAGTTTAAATAAAACAGATTTTTTGCCTGCCACTGTACATGTGATCACTCTAAATGAATCTACTTTAGAAAATATATTTGAAAGAAAACCTCTATGAAATCTGGTTTGAGTTACAAAAAATATTATTAATGAGAGAACAACATGTTGGAATCATTTATAACAATCCAATTCCTCATGTGTATTGTTTATCAATTTGTAAAGCATTAGCTGATGCCAATATTCTACGCTCTTGCATTAGAATATTTTCTACCTTACAAATAAATAAGCTGTCTTGACAGTATAGGATGACTCCTTACACTACTCACCAGAATATTTATTAACTTCTTTTGCAATCTTGTTTCCATGCCTGCTATCCGGTACATGTCAGCTAAGTATATGTTCTATTCTAGTATTAAGTAATACATTTGGAAAGCATTCCATTCCATCTTTATCATTATAAATGAATACAGTGAGTATCCATAAGCTTTTCTTTTCTTTATTTACATAGCTTCATGTATTCATAGGTGAATACTAAGCTAACTACTCTGAAAGGGCCATTATATACCTAGCCAATAACCCAAGGTCAGAATCAAACTCTGTACCTTGTATTTATGAACTGAAGACCTTAACCATAATGCCAAACCCACCCCCTAAACTATAAGTGTACCTCTTCTGTTTTTCTTAAAGACTGAAGATTATACCATTCATCCCAATATATTTAATTCATCCACATCATCTTTCAAAAGATGACTCTTATGTTGGCTATAATCCTTAATGTTTGACAGGAAAAACTTTGACTGTATTTTTTAACTTCAAACATTTCAACATCCTACTGCTTTTCTGGTTATTATTCAAACCATTTATACTCAGACAAATAAAGCACTGAGGCATTTCAAAATCTGCAGCATATTACTGTATGATTCATAACAGTCACATGAATGAAAACAGCAATGAAAACCATAGCATTAAAATATATCATCCTAAATAAGAAAAAGAAAGCATTGTCGGAATAAATCAGTGAAAACATTTATTTAAAACTAACATCCCAGTCAAATAAATATTTGCAATGAAATACCCAGCTCCATGGCAAAGGGTACAGATTCCCAGCTGCAGCCTAGGCATCTGAAATTCAAATAGTAGTCCTAGCACTGGAGGATCTAGTCAGGGAGGGGCAAAGTGAAGGGGACATGGCCCACATCTCCCAGGGGGAGTTATTGCTTGGACACAAGGGCACACTGGGTAGTGTTAACTTCCTTATGAAGATCAGGAAGCTCAACACTCATACCTTGGAGGTGAGACAAAGACATCTGGAGGGAATGTCACTTGCAGAAGTGAGGGGATGTCCTCCACTGTCATCCCATTGCATGCCCCATTCCTTTGCTCCACCAGGTACATGCATTAGGGATGGGGAAAAATAAGGAGAAGACCTCAAACTATCACTGATTTTTGTCTGAATGATAATCCCTCCCCCCCAGCTGACCTTCACCCAGGTGATGGGGAATAAAGGGGTCAATTGGCCTTACAGAGAACTGATGATCAGCATAAAGCAGTTGCAAAGAATGCAAAAAATATATATAAGTAGTAAAACAAGTACATTCCATGCTGGAATCTAACAATGCCGATTAGATAATTAACATAACTCTCCCAAATATGTTATTAGAAGAAATTAAAAATAAATCACAGATGCTATCTCAGAATAAAATTATTAGGCTAAATATTTTATTATATTTCACAAAATTTTAAAAATAAAAGAATCACTACCAGAGAAGAAATAAAGTATACTAAAGGAAAAGCTATGCTCATTATTGTTGTTAATAGCTCTAAAAACAGTTGAAGTAAAATATGTATATAGTAATCATTATAATTTGCTTTCAAGAATTAACTTAAACCCATTAAAGAAAGAAAAACTTTTAAATTTATAATTTCCAGTAGTATACATTTTCAGAATAACTTAATTAAATTAATATAGTAATTATTATAATTTGCTTTAAAGAATTAACTTAAACCCATTAAAGAAAAAATAACTTTTAAAGTTATAATTATCAGTAGTATAAATTTTCAAAATAACTTAATTAAATTAATTTTTTTATTAGTCTCTATAGCGGTAGCTGTATTATATTCTTAAGCAAAATATTCTTCACTGGTGAGTTTAAACTGTAAGTATAACTTTTGTTAAATTAAATACACACACAAATCAATAATACAAATTTGGTGAAATTCATAATAGTCCAGAACACCACAGCAAAATGCCTCTACTGTCTGAACACATAATTGGGTCTGCCCTGAGTATGTCTGTGATCCACCAAGTGCTATGCAGATCATCATAATGCATTCTTCTCCATGTAAAGGTAATATGATTCAAAATCATGCTGTGTTAATAAAACATATTACCTATACATGTTACAATCTAAGATGGCTCAGTCCCTGATGCTTCCTGAATATGTTCAACTTGACATTACTGTCTGTATGTGGGCTGTTATTCTGCTTGTTTAACAGGTAAAACTTTGTCATGCATGCTGTATTAGGGCTGCTACACCAAGGGCTGCATACTGTGGTACTGTGCACCAATAGCACAGTACAGTTGCTGTTTAGAAAATAGAAGTTGGTCATCCCCTGGCTTGAAATGGGATGACTCACAGAAAAACACAATCTTGCATTGAAGTAGCCATAGCCCTGACAAGCAGAACACTTCAATAGTGCCTGACCAATGCCACCCCACATTGTTAGCAATGTTACTGCATATATCTGGGCTTTTCTCCATGTAACACCTGCAGTAATACTGTTGGCATACATGGTGGTGTACTACCAATACCACAAAGACCCATGCACGTGTATTTGCAATGTTGTTACTTTGGAAGTTTAAAGTGTTGCAGTGTGGATTGCAGACTTGGGCCAAGATATCAGGAGTAAGCTTCTTTGATTCTTCATTAGCCTATGAGGCATGAACAGTTATGGGGGTGTCTTGTGAAATTGAGTGCTTTTTCACTGCTCCAAGCAAAATTATCATTTTGGAAGCCAATCATTTACCTCTTACATACGGTACATCTGCTTCTCAGTAAGTGTTATGTGCCTAAATTGACGTAATAATTCAACAACTCTGGAATCAATTAATAGAAATGTATTGCAAATTTATGGTAATATTTAAAATAAACAATAAATAATTACCATTGCCACATGCAAGGGTTGAAAAGAAAGAAAACAATCCAACTAATTAAATTTCAGATAATTATTACCATAGTAATGATATCCCTCAAAGTAAATTTTGATAGACCTAATTTAAAAAACTATTATAATAGTGGCTATAAATGTAACTTAGTGTGTGTGAGTGTTATATATATATGTATATAAATGGGTTCCGTTCAAAATTTCAAAGCTCAAAACTTCGAATTTCATATGATCGAAGATCATATGTTCGAATTTTCAAAACTTTGAAATCCTAAACGGAGACTGACATACAGCGCAGACTGGGATTTTTCCCTTGTCCTCACTGTAGTGCAATCTCGGAGTTGGTATATTTAAGTTGCAGGGGCCCACCACATGGGGGGTGCAGGGGGGGTTTGCCCTCCCCCCTGCATACACATGTTTTAGTGTGTTGGGTGATGTTTTGGGGGGGTTCACGATTTTGAGATTCCAAAATCTCAAGATTCTGAACTCAATATTCTGAAACTCGAGATTTGGGGATTTTGAAATTTCGTAGTGAACCCATATAAATATATATATATATATATATGTGTGTGTGTGTGTGTGTATGTGTATATATATATATATATATATATATATATATATATATATATATATATATATATATATATATATATATGGGGTCTACTTTACATGGTCGACTTTTCACAAAGTTGACTTTCATATGACCAAGAAAACATGATAGACTTTCAGAAAGCTAACCACGTAAAATAAACACAAAAAACACAATGAACACTTACCTTAAAACTGTTAAGAGGGGGGCAAACCCCACAGCACCCCCCATGGGGGCTCTGCCCCCACACCCCCATAACCTAAATATACCAACTCCAAGATCGCACTATAGTGTGGAAGAGGGAAATTTTCCTATTCCGCACTGTGCGGAGATAGCGGTTCCCCATGGTCGTTTTTTCAAAAGTCAATCATATGGTCTCGGCCATATGAAAGTCGACTTTATGAAAAGTCGACCATGTAAAGTAGACCCACACACACACACACACATATATATATATATATATATATATATATATATATATATATATATATATATATATATATATATATATGGGAACACTTCAAAAACCCACTTACCCAAAAATAAAATCGCCGAGATGAGATGTCTGAAATCTGATTTTAAGGAGCAACCATATTGCCGAAACTTTTCTTTGGGTAAGTATCCAGTTAACCAACATGGGGAAATCTGCCCTTTTCCCTGCTGTAATGTGATCTCAAAGTTGGTATATTTAGTTAGGGGTATGTGGGGGGCATAGCCCCCCACCTTGGTGGTTGGAGATAGTTCAGTGTCTTTCCTCTTGAAATGTTGTCAGCTGGATACCTACCCTCAGAAAAGTTTTGGCAATACAGTTGTTCATTAAAATCAGGTTTCGGACATCTCGTCTCGGTGATATACATACAACTGACTTAGTTGACTGACATT
Source organism: Protopterus annectens (assembly GCF_019279795.1). Classification (NCBI taxonomy): domain Eukaryota; kingdom Metazoa; phylum Chordata; order Ceratodontiformes; family Protopteridae; genus Protopterus; species Protopterus annectens. The sequence goes on along the minus strand of NC_056747.1, from coordinate 360,971,262 downwards.
TATGTGAAGTAAGTAAGCAAGCTGTAAGAAGTGAATGAAGGTCTGTTTGTAAGAATGCTAACCTGGGTGAGTTTCAGTTGGTCAACAAAGGTAAGTCGTGGTGCAAGGAGTTTATATGCGAGTGTGTGTGTGTTGTAGGGTCAAGGTAAGGGTTAAGTAAGGGGGTAGATTGTGTGTGTGTGTGTGTGTGTGTGTGTGTGTGTGTGTGTGTGTGTGTGTGTGTGTGTGTGTGTGTGTGTGTGTGTGTGTGTGCATGGTAAGTTCCTGAGCTGTCTTGTGTAGTAACGGTGTTATGAAAAGTGTATTTCATAAGAAACATTGCACATTGGGGTTAGGGTTAGCATGCATTACTGAGGAAGAGTGGGGAGTCAAACTCACAGATCAAACTACAGCAGGGAAAGGGCGCATTCCCACACCTTGTTGTAGTGCAGATTGCCTGCTTCTATACCACCAGTTCCATGTACCAGAAATTTGTCTCACATATGATATCAATAAATACAACCCATTACCTTAATGGCAACCTCAGAATTATCAGCTATACACCAGTAAACAATATAGTACCTCATTTTTAATTTATTAAAAAAACTGAGGCATTAGGGAAAGGGACCTTTATATCAAGCCACATGGTAAATTACTTCTGAAATTTCAGAACATTTTCTGCAGTATTAGTGGATTACAAACACTGGGAGTACAAAAGACTGGCAAGCCAAGTGCAACCTAATGATTACAGCCAAAGATCTCACCTAAATCAATTCCACTAACTTCCCTTAAGATGATACCTGTCCAACCTGAAGATGCAGCCTTAACATTACCTTGCATTCCCAACATTCCTTTTTTTTTTTCTTGCTGCATTGTTTGTGCAGCACCATGAGGTGCTGCACTTTATGATCTCTTGCACAACTGAAACTGTGCATGTGTTGCATGAGGAAACTTTGTAACAATGTTACACAATGCTATATAAAGCTGATGGCATGTGAGAGCAATTTTGTCACTGCCAATGATTTTATTAGCCCTACTACCTGACTTACATATTTAGAAAATTGCTGCATCCTTGGCTCATATGATGTATTCTTCATGCATTGTCGAATTTTAGTGTACTTAAGTGGAAAGATACACATTATGGGGGTATTCTTGAGATAGAAATGACGTAGGAGTGTTCTGGAAGGCTACTGCAATATATAGGGGAACATCATCCAGCGGTCTCAGAGCAGATGGGCATTCTACAAAGTGTGGACCATTGTCTTTATACATGAAAAGATCATCATCAGTAATGCTTCCAGTAATTCAGAGAGGTGACAGATCTCTCCATTTGGCAAGAACTTCAGAGGTTTTGTTATTTTGTTGTTATGTAGGCCTGGGTGGTGAAGTGGCGATTACCAAAGCAAGGCAACTATATCTGCAGTGTTGTTCATTGTAAAATAGAACTATATAAAAGTAGTCATATGCAATTTGTAATGTCAAAGTAGTCAGATGAAGGTTAAAATTACTAAATTAGTGTAATAATATAATATATAATACCATTATCTAAAATTCCCAAATCAAAATCATCTCTAGATTTTAAACCTATTTCTAGTGCTTGTTTGACATTTTTTGAGAAAGTAATCTATGAGCAAACCACAGACGACATCAACAGTTTTGGACTTATAGCAAATGCATATCTTAGCTTTCTGTCTGGCTTTAGTACTCTAAAAGCCATGTACTACATTACAAATACTTTATATAATAATATGAATAATGGGCTATTTACTGTAAGATTATTCATTAAGATAACAAAAGCTTTTGATGCTTTCATCCATGAGCTACTTTTCTATAAGATGGGGTCAATGAAATCTGCATCTGGTGTAATATCCTGGTTCCATAGTTACCCTAGCAAGAGAACATTTTCAATATCTTCTAACAACTCCATTTCTGATATAGACAAATTATGCAGTTGTGATCCCCAGAGGTTCGTACTTGAACACATATTGTTCTCTCTCTCTCCCTCTCTCTTCCTAAACAACCTTCCTTTAGACCTCATACATTACATTTTAGTGTAGACACATGATATACTACTGCCAGAATTCCAATAAATTATTGAAACTATAAACTAAGCGCCAACCAGATTTTAACTCCATATGGACCAGGATGGTTAAGACTATAAAACAGATATGAGGCTGAGCCAGTTATTGAAATAAGGTCTACAAGAAAAGCTGGTGGTGGAATGCAGAAGTCCAGGAAGTAATCATAAGAAAGAAGGAATACAGAAAAAAGTGGGAGACAGAAAATATGGACCAGGCTAGGAAGGAATACTGCTTGGCTTACAAATGAGCTTAGAGAGCAGTTGTAATACCAAAGAACAAGGAATCAAAGGCAGTCTACCAGTTTGTGGAAAATGACTCAGCAGATGGTACAAAGAAACTCTATCAGTTTTCAAGACAAAAACAGAAATATAAAAAAGATAGTCATCAGACACCCTTCATAAGGAATGCTAGCAGCAACCTGCTCACCAGTCCACAGGACATCAAAGAGATAGAAAGAGTGCTTCCAGCAGTTTCTGAATAAAGAAAACTCCACAGAAGCTGTACTACCCCAGAAACAGCCTACGATGAAAGGAGAAGAGGAGCCCACCCTCAGCACTAATTGAAAATGAAGTCAGGGAAAACAGCAAGCTCAGATGAGGTCACAGCAGATATCATCAAGATGTCGGGTGAGTTAGGGGAGAAATGGCTCCAGGGGGTACTAAGTACTATGGAGAGAAAGATGAACTCCAGATGACTAGACAATAAGCATTCTAGTGTCTGTGTACAAAAACAAAGGGGATATTCACAACTGTGGACAGTACAGAGGTATCAAACCCCGTCATACTGCTAGAAAGTTCTGGAGACAGTGATTGATAAACTAATATGCAGAGCAGTAGAAAGTAAGATGGGAGATGAGCAGTTTACATTCAGATCAGGATGTAGTGCAACTAACCAAATGTTTGCATTGAGACAGATAGCTAAGAAGAAGCTACAGGTGCATCCAACTGGGCATTCCTAGATTTGGAGAAGGCTTATAACAAGGTCCCAAGAAAGGTGATTTGGGCAGTCCTATGATGGTTCAAAGCCCCAAAAATATGGTAGAATTAGTGCTGGCTATGTTCAAGGACCCAATGAGACAAGTATGGACAGAGTTTGCACAGGCGGGTTCCCAGTGGGGGTGGGTGTGCATCAGGGTTCTGGTCTGAGCTCAATGCTGTTCAAATTGGAAATGGACTACATTAGTAAACAAGCTGGAGGGGACATATCAACAAAGTTACTGTATGCCCACAACATGGCATTGCAAGCAGAATCGGAACAAGAACTTCAGCAAATGATAGAGGAATGGAATGCAAAATTGAAGGCACACAGAGTGAAAATGAGTACAGATAAGACAGTTATACTGACAGCAAATGGAGAAATTAGACGAAAGTAAGAACTGACATAGAAGGAAAACAGTGTAATGGGAACAGCTTCAGGAATCTAGGAGGGGTGATTGAGGAGAAGGGAAGTCTGAATGAGGAGGTCAAAGCTGGAACCAGAGGGACTACAGCCAACTGGCACAGACTGGCAGGGATAGTATATGACAGAAGAATGCCAAAAAAGATGAAAAGTAAGGTTTACAAAACAGTGGTTTGACCAGAACTACTGTATGGTACAGAAACATGTGCAGTAAAGGCAGAGCAGCTGAGGAAGCCAGAGGTGATACAGATGAAGTGCCTGAAATGGGTGATAGGGTGCACACTGTGGAACAGATGGAGAAATAAGGACATCGGAGCAAAAGCCCAATTAGTTCCAATTGCAGAGAAGATCAAAGAGAACAGATTATGATGTTTCTGACACATGTGCAAGAAAGCAGAAGGCAATCTGTTAAAGAAGATTTGGGACAGACAGGAGGAGGACAAGAGGAAATGAGGGCATCCAGCAAATGGATGGATGCATTGTGAGAGAAGACCTGCAACAGTCAAGCATGACTGTCAGAGAAAGTAGGAAAGAAGCACTGAATCAAGAGAGATGGTGAAAGTTGACACATTATCCTGAACACATGCAGAAAATTTGGGAAAAAGGGAGGTGGTGATGTTGATGATGATGATTATGAACATGGATATTACAACATAAACTCACAATCAATGCCAACAAGTTAGCCATCATTGTCTTTGCTACCTCTGAAAATCCACAAAATCCCCTACAGATCTCAATAATGAAAGCAGTCGGGGAAACAATTAACAAGAAACATTTAGACCTTTGTATGGACCTCACATTATCATTTAAGCTTTAGACATGGAAATCAGTCAATATAGTCCTAGAACAATTGAAACTTAGTCACACAATATCAGATATACTCCCTATTTTTTAAACAACTTTATTAAATCATCACTTAATCCATAGGCAAACATGCATGAACAGAAAAATAAATACATTTTAACATTTTTTTCCATTTAAATACAATATACATCAATATATTTCCTTTGATACTATTATCAGTCAAACATTGCAAAAATTGTTGAATTCCTGCCTTCCCTTAAACCTCATTCCTCCTGAACATTATTATGCATGTATTGTTCCCACAATTTTCATTTACTTCTATGCAATTTGCTCCTTTCCTTTTCTAAAGATCCCTCTTTCAGTTATTTTACCTCTTTTATAATATTCAGTTCTGATGAAGTCCCAGTATCATGAGGAACAAATGCACTCAACGTTTGAGATTAAAAGAAGAGTTAAAACATTACGAGTTTAAGATCCGTTTTTACACCTTTTATGGTTTTATGACTCGGTTGGTGCATCAGATGTGATTGGGTTGTGTTGGTAGCATTGTCGCCTCACAGCAAGAGGTTCTCTGGTTAGATTCTTGGCTGGGGTGCCTTCTGTGTGGAGTCTGCATGTCCTCCCTGCGTTCGTGTGGGTTTGTCTCACATATGATATTTATAAATACAACCCATTACCTTAATGGCAACCTCAGGATTATCAGCTATACACCAGTAAACAATATAGTACCTCATTTTTAATTTATTAAAAAAACTGAGGCATTAGGGAAAGGGGCCTTTATATCAAGCCACATGGTAAATTACTTCTGAAATTTCAGAACATTTTCTGCAGTATTAGTGGATTACAAACACTGGGAGTACAAAAGACTGGCAAGCCAAGTGCAACCTAACGATTACAGCCAAAGATCTCACCTAAATCAATTCCACTAACTTCCTTTAAGATCATACCTGTCCAACCTGAAGATGCAGCCTTAACATTACCTTGCATTCCCAACATTCCTTTTTTTTTTCTTGCTGCATTGTTTGTGCAGCACCATGAGGTGCTGCACTTTATGATCTCTTGCACAACTGAAACTATGTATGTGTTGCATGAGGAAACTTTGTAACAATGTTACACAATGCTATATAAAACTGATGATATGTGAGAGCAATTTTGTCACTGCCAATGATTTTATTAGCCCTACTACCTGACTTACATATTTAGAAAATTGCTGCATCCTTGGCTCATATGATGTATTCTTCATGCATTGTTGAATATTAGTGTACTCAAGTGGAAAGAGACACATTATGGGGGTATTCTTGAGATGGAAATGATGTAGGAGTGTTCTGGAAGGCTACTGCAATATATAAGGGAACATCATCCAGCGGTCTCAGAGCAGATGGGCATTCTACAAAGTGTGGACCATTGTCTTTATACATGAAAAGATCATCATCAGTTATGCTTCCAGTAATTCAGAGAGGTGACAGATCTCTCCATTTGGCAAGAACTTTAGAGGTTTTGTTATTTTGTTGTTATGTAGGCCTGGGTGGTGAAGTGGCGATTACCAAAGCAAGGCAACTATATCTGCAGTGTTGTTCATTGTAAAATAGAACTATATAAAAGTAGTCATATGCAATTTGTAATGTCAAAGTAGTCAGATGAAGGTTAAAATTACTAAATTAGTGTAATAATATAATATATAATACCATTATCTAAAATTCCCAAATCAAAATCATCTCTAGATTTTAAACCTATTTCTAGTGCTTGTTTGACATTTTTTGAGAAAGTAATCTATGAGCAAACCACAGACGACATCAACAGTTTTGGACTTATAGCAAATGCATATCTTAGCTTTCTGTCTGGCTTTAGTACTCTAAAAGCCATGTACTACATTACAAATACTTTATATAATAATATGAATAATGGGCTATTTACTGTAAGATTATTCATTAAGATAACAAAAGCTTTTGATGCTTTCATCCATGAGCTACTTTTCAATAAGATGGGGTCAATGAAATCTGCATCTGGTGTAATATCCTGGTTCCATAGTTACCCTAGCAAGAGAACATTTTCAATATCTTCTGACAACTCCATTTCTGATATAGACAAATTATGCAGTTGTGATCCCCAGAGGTTCGTACTTGAACACATATTGTTCTCTCTCTCTCCCTCTCTCTTCCTAAACAACCTTCCTTTAGACCTCATACATTACATTTTAGTGTAGACACATGATATACTACTGCCAGAATTCCAATAAATTATTGAAACTATAAACTAAGCGCCAACCAGATTTTAACTCCATATGGACCAGGATGGTTAAGACTATAAAACAGATATGAGGCTGAGCCAGTTATTGAAATAAGGTCTACAAGAAAAGCTGGTGGTGGAATGCAGAAGTCCAGGAAGTAATCATAAGAAAGAAGGAATACAGAAAAAAGTGGGAGACAGAAAATATGGACTAGGCTAGGAAGGAATACTGCTTGGCTTACAAATGAGCTTAGAGAGCAGTTGCAATACCAAAGAACAAGGAATCAAAGGCAGTCTACCGGTTTGTGGAAAATGACTCAGCAGATGGAACAAAGAAACTCTATCAGTTTTCAAGACAAAAACAGAAATATAAAAAAGATAGTCATCAGACACCCTTCATAAGGAATGCTAGCAGCAACCTGCTCACCAGTCCACAGGACATCAAAGAGATAGAAAGAGTGCTTCCAGCAGTTTCTGAATAAAGAAAACTCCACAGAAGCTGTACTACCCCAGAAACAGCCTACGATGAAAGGAGAAGAGGAGCCCACCCTCAGCACTAATTGAAAATGAAGTCAGGGAAAACAGCAAGCTCAGATGAGGTCACAGCAGATATCATCAAGATGTCGGGTGAGTTAGGGGAGAAATGGCTCCAGGGGGTACTAAGTACTATGGAGAGAAAGATGAACTCCAGATGACTAGACAATAAGCATTCTAGTGTCTGTGTACAAAAACAAAGGGGATATTCACAACTGTGGACAGTACAGAGGTATCAAACCCCGTCATACTGCTAGAAAGTTCTGGAGACAGTGATTGATAAACTAATATGCAGAGCAGTAGAAAGTAAGATGGGAGATGAGCAGTTTACATTCAGATCAGGATGTAGCACAACTGACCAAATGTTTGCATTGAGACAGATAGCTAAGAAGAAGCTACAGGTGCATCCAACTGGGCATTCCTAGATTTGGAGAAGGCTTATTACAAGGTCCCAAGAAAGGTGATTTGGGCAGTCCTGTGGTGGTTCAAAGCCCCAGAAACATGGTAGAATTAGTGCTGGCTATGTTAAAGGACCCAATGAGACAAGTATGGACAGAGTTTGCACAGATGGGTTCCCAGTGGGGGTGGGTGTGCATCAAGGTTCTGGTCTGAGCTCAACGCTGTTCAAATTGGAAATGGACTACATTAGTAAACAAGCTGGAAGGGACATATCAACAAAGTTACTGTATGCCCACAACATGGCATTGCAAGCAGAATCGGAACAAGAACTTCAGCAAATGATAGAGGAATGGAATGCAAAATTGAAGGCACACAGAGTGAAAATGAGTACAGATAAGACAGTTATACTGACAGCAAATGGAGAAATTAGAAGAAAGTAAGAACTGACATAGAAGGAAAACAGTGTAATGGGAACAGCTTCAGGAATCTAGGAGGGGTGATTGAGGAGAAGGGAAGTCTGAATGAGGAGGTCAAAGCTGGAACCAGAGGGACTACAGCCAACTGGCACAGACTGGCAGGGATAGTATATGACAGAAGACTGCCAAAAAAGATGAAAAGTAAGGTTTACAAAACAGTGGTTTGACCAGAACTACTGTATGGTACAGAAACATGTGTAGTAAAGGCAGAGCAGCTGAGGAAGCTAGAGGCGATACAGATGAAGTGCCTGAAATGGGTGATAGGGTGCACACTATGGAACAGATGGAGAAATAAGGACATCGGAGCAAAAGCCCAATTAGTTCCAATTGCAGAGAAGATCAAAGAGAACAGATTATGATGTTTCTGACACGTGCAAGAAAGCAGAAGGCAATCTGTTAAAGAAGATTTGGGACAGACAGGAGGAGGACAAGAGGAAATGAGGGCATCCAGCAAATGGATGGATGCATTGTGAGAGAAGACCTGCAACAGTCAAGCATGACTGTCAGAGAAAGTAGGAAATAAGCACTGAATCAAGAGAGATGGTGAAAGCTGACACATTATCCTGAACACATGCAGAAAATTTGGGAAAAGGGAGGTGGTGATGTTGATGATGATGATTATGAACATGGATATTACAACATAATCTCACAATCAATGCCAAAAAGTTAGCCATCATGGTCTTTGCTACCTCTGAAAATCTACAAAATCCCCTACAGATCTCAATAACGAAAGCAGACAGGGAAACAATTAACAAGAAGCATTTAGACCTTTGTATGGACCTCACATTATCATTTAAGCTTTAGACATGGAAAGCAGTCAATATAGTCCTATAACAATTGAAGCTTAGTCACACAATATCAGATATACTCCCTATTTTTTAAACAACTTTATTAAATCATCACTTAATCCATAGACAAACATGCATTAACAGAAAAACAAATAAATACATTTTAACATTTTTTTTCCATTTAAATACAATATACATCAATATATTTCCTTTGATACTATTATCAGTCAAACATTGCAAAAATTGTTGAATTCCTGCCTTCCCTTAAACCTCATTCCTCCTGACCATTATTATGCATGTATTGTTCCCACAATTTTCATTTACTTCTATGCAATTTGCTCCTTTCCTTTTCTAAAGATCCCTCTTTCAGTTATTTTACCTCTTTTATAATATTCAGTTCTGATGAAGTCCCAGTATCATGAGGAACAAATGCACTCAACGTTTGAGATTAAAAGAAGAGTTAAAACATTACGAGTTTAAGATCCGTTTTTACACCTTTTATGCTTTTATGACTGGGTTGGTGCATCAGATGTGATTGGGTTGTGTTGGTAGCATTGTTGCCTCACAGCTACAGGTTCTCTGGTTAGATTCTTGGCTGGGGTGCCTTCTGTGTGGAGTCTGCATGTCCTCCCTGCGTTGGTGTGGGTTTCCTCAGGGTGCTCCAGTTTCCTGCCACGTTTCAAACACATGCGTCTGGAGCGTTTCTCCCCAGGCCTCTGCTGAAAAATGGCTTTGTTCCAAGTCGGACTTTCCCAGTAAACAAATGTTAAATAAATTAAATAAATTATACCAAGGAATTTCTCTTTTTTCATGCTTATCTCTTTTATAATATTCAGTACCTCAAATACAGTTGGTGTAGACTTTGGTTTCCATTTTCTAGTAACTGCTTTGTTTGGCAGCCAACAGAATTAAACTTAATAAGGCCTTACTATGTCTAGGCTATTCAGATCCTGTATCCCAGCTCAACAGAATAATTACCTCACTTGCAAACATCTACTCACCGAATATTTCTGATAGAGTACTCTGTAGGGGATTTTTTAAATCTGCCAGTTCATTACACTCCTAAAACATATATTCCCACTTATCACTTTTTCTATCACAACTGTAACATTTCTTATCTACCACAGGAAAAATTCCTTGAAGTCTGCTTGGAGTATAAAAATGCCTATCAAACACTTTCAAGCAAAGATACTAAAGCTACTGGACTTGGTTCATACTTGGGAGTCATACATGTGTCTTCTCTTTGTTTTCTTGCAGTTTTTTTCCAGTGTCTCTTACCAATCTCTTCTAACCTCCTCTGATTGATTCTTATAGTTAACATACAATATTTCATATGCCCTACTAATTATCCTTTTTTAACAGCTGCTTCTGCTCTAGTGTCAACTAAAAATTCTACGAGAGCAGGTCTTAAAATCCCCTTATCCCTTTCTATTTGTCTGTACTCTGAGATCAAGCCCTGGTAGGGAAGGCAGTCTCTAGCCTGCAATACAAATGTCTTCTTGGTCTCATCCCACTCTATTACTTTTCCTTCTTGAGTTACTTGTTCCCAATATCTTGGTTCCTTTGCCAGGTTTCTCCAGTAAATTCCAGCTCCCTCTTGCCTATTTTCTGTACCCCTACTTGCAGTCACCCCTATTGACAAAATCTCCTTTTCCATTCTCGTATTGGCTTAGTTCTTAGAATACTTTGTTACTTTATGAATATAATATTCTATATGGTTATTCTCCTTAAGTATCTGCATATAAAATCACACTCTCTCTCTGTTTCTTGATTCCCCCTTGCTTCATCATCATCATCATCCCTTTCCACTTTGATTTATAACCTTCTGCTCGTGTTACATATATGAACCTTAATTCTGCCACTCTAAAATTTCCCTTCAAATCAACAAATGTATTCCATCTTGAGACAAGAAAGGCACTTGTTGAAAATGTGCTCATATCTGAAGTGAAATATACACTGTGCATTATGTCACAAAACTCTTTGGCAAGCATATTACATCAAACAACTGTCAATAAAATATGTTGTTTTATCTTTTTAGCAGATCCCAGGATCCATCACTCTTTACTTCTGCAAAACCACAATTTAGATTCCCAGCTTCTGCTCCCCCCCCCTTTCCTCGGATTAGTCAGACAATGCATACATCTCCATTATCCTCAAATTAGTAGTTATAAATTATACTACTCAGAGTAAATAATTGTGATGCTACAACCTTCACAAGACCAGTTTTGGAACAACTGTTAGCAAGAAGGCATTTAGCAGAATTGTACATACCTGTTGGAATAACCTTCCTGTGGAAGTAAGACAGCAGCAAACAGTGCTAGACTTGTATACAAAGCTGCCTTCTGGTAATTATTATTTTTGGTCTTGTTCTGCTGGTGGTCGCACACTGGCGCTGTTATTTTGTCAGGTATGGGGTGCTGATGTAATGTTTACACTACACAGCTATAGTACCTGCCTGACATTTGGATCAGCATTGCCGGTAGTATGCTCTAAAATCTGTTAAATACTATACTGTAGGAAGCCATTTCCTATCCTGCTTAGCTAACATTTCCCATAATGTTTTGTGTCTTTAAATGATTCTATTCATAATACGAAAACTACTAAGACTGCAGCAGCAGCAATCTATATACCACACTTGTTGCATCTATACATATGTTGGTAGGTTTTTATGTTTGTGATGCCCTGTTTTCCTCCACCATGCGCTCACATGACCCTGCAGTCTGCCTATTTGCTTGGGTGAAGAATGAGGTAATGACCATGCATGCCCACACAAGGTGTGGTCTTGTGAATCCATTCCGGTACTGAGGACTGAGCTGAATCATTTGGGGCACTGCTTGTAGTTCATTATTGTCATCGCTGGTGCTGCTGCTGCTGCTGCTTCTCTGGCCTGTCCTCAAATATGTCCAGTGACACACTACAGCTACTGCACGAGCTTAATTCTCTGGCAGTATGACAAAATGTGGCCATGAAAATGTCATTATGTCCTTCTCAGGAGTATGTACTGGGTGCTCTGTGTCATGGGTAAAGACTTGGAAGGTTTACACAGGCATGTGAAACACCAGGATGATGAACTCACCATGATATCATGCAATGAATAAGACACTGCAAAGGCCCCATCACTGTTAGCACCATCTGATTAGATGAGCAAGCGAGTGCATTTCATTATGTTACAGTCTGTACCATTAAGAAAGTGATACATGTGTCTGTGTGTACTATAAAGACACTGCTGACAAATTAGTGTGTGCCTTGCCTGTGTGCCATCAACAGGTCAGCTTTTGGGTGAGCCTACAGTAGATCACAACACTTAGGGTATGCATACCACCCACCACATTTTCAAGTATGTTTTTTGCCATATTTCTTTCCATATTCTTCCTCTGGTTAACTTTCAGCCATACGGTCATTGATTTTCCTTGCAGTGTGCTGAAGTACATGTACACAATTACAACCTGTACACTTTGCATTCCAGCATACTTCTGGGTGAGTTTTCTACCCGTCTGTAGCCCATTTTTATCACTTTTGTACTAATTGTGCTATACAATGTTCTTGGTGTGTATAGTCCTTTGGGGAAGTGGACTATGTACAATGTTATGTTTTTTTTTTTGAGATGAATGGTCATGACCTCTATGTTTTGTTAACAACATTTCCCAGATGGACTGAGATGCATGTCAGTGGACGTCTAGGAACATTGTCTGGTTAAGTGTCTTGTGCAAAGTCACATGGTAGATAAATGGAAAATAAGGGAGTCAAACCCAGGACTGCATGATGATGCTCATTAGCAGCTTGCAGCCTTAATCCTCTGCAGTGAACTGCCAATGTTCATTCTCAGTTCCATCTCCAGTAACTGCATGCATACAGAACTGGTATCATATGATGTTGTGCTACATGTTCACATGCAGTCATCAGTATGTATCAGTGTAGGAAACAAAGCACACATAATACAGTCACGTGTATTCATGATTTGATAAAAAAACGTTTGGTAAACAGAAGTATGTTTAATTATCATATGACACATACTAGTACCGCTGCTTATCTTTCTAGATTGTTCACAAACATCACATAAATGATTATGTTTCACTCCTATACCTATCTTGTACATATTTGGTTTCACTGCTATCATCTTCAGGCTCCCTGTTAAACTGTTCTTATACCTGATTTATTTAGCCTTTCATGCTTTTTTGTTTCTGTAGGCAGTATAAGACATATAACTCTTTACTACCTGCTCACTGTTGCATTTCTGGGTTCCATTATGTGTATTCTGAAAGGTTCTGTCTTCCCGTCTCAGTCCTCCCCTATTGTCTCATATATTTTAAACCATCATAGTGGATGGAGCACTGAAATAACCATTAGCAAGGTTCAGCTGCATTGTACAAAGGAGTGCAGTGTGCTGGAAACAGTACTAGTACACTGCTTACCCTTAATTAGGCACAGTGCACTCTGCAGCTGATTTGTGCTATACCTTTCATTTTTTTTAATGCTGACCCTATTGTGCTTTGTATTATTTGTACATTAAGCTGCAATGCAAAACTTCTGGAAACATAAGGTTCACACTATGGCATTACAAATGTTTGCAGATCTCACCTGAAGAGTTTATTCATTTTTACTTACCATTGCTTTAATTCTACAACATGACTGCTAAAAGCACACTTGACAAAATAATTCCATACAACAGTATACATTGCATGAAATTTATTGTGTCATGCTGGTCTAGAGTAACTGATACTTTCTTCAGCAGCATTAACCAGGAAATGGCAACTGAAAATATTGTGTGATGATGAAATCATCAAAATAAAAAGTCCCATTATATCCTCAGTCTAATTCGCCATTGTGACCAATAGTGGGATAATACATACTTTGTAAATCTATTTGGAAAGACAGTACAGAGTAATTTAGCTGCAGTTAAAAGCAGAAACATAGCTGGGACTACTAAACTTTTTTTTATTTGAAAAGAGAAAAGCACATAACAAAAACATGATAAATCGCTTGGCTTCCTTTACTCAGTTTATTTATTTATTTATTTTTGTATGCTGCTTTTGATTTCAGTGTGCATTCCAGTGCAAAAGGTATCGATTCTCTTATTAATTATATCAATTCTTTCTCTGGTGTCTCAGCTCATACCTCATTAGCCAGTCTACATGCTTTGCTGTCTAGCCATAAAATCAATACAGCTGCAGCTCTCAAGTGAATGTATGCAGTCAAGCTGGTTTCTGAAATCTGTCAGTCAGCAAAGATGCTGCTGGCAAGATAAAAACTAAAAATGTGGAATAACTCTGAAATCAGCTTCTACAATAACAATTCACTTTTCTCTTTCAGCTGTATATCAGGTTTATATTTTGACTACACATCCAGCAATACTGCATTCTGAATTTGAACTCCACAAGTATCCATCTGTTTGCAATTGTACTCCTTTCAAGGCATCACTTGATATCTGAATTCAGCAAAATCTCATGGAATTAGCAAATCTCTTTTCAGTGTATTTTACAGCCTGAAGAAGCCTAAGTGACTGGAGGGAATATAGATGTGCATTGGAAGCCTGTTGTCATGGGGACGTGTCACACTATTTCTGACACTTTTCATTCACCTGTATTTTTCTACACCAATGTCTGCTTAAAGTAAAAATTCAAGAATAACCATGCACTAAATCTCCCACAACATGAGATTAACACCTTGTTCTGTGAAAATCTCTATATTAATGCTACTGCAAACATTACTTTCCCCAAATTAAAGTGCTGGACATTTAAATTCTTTTCTCATTAGTCTGCACTCCTTAGGGATTTGGTTTCTGGCATGAACCTGCATCACTGGGACAGCCAAAAGATTTCTTTCCAGTCACTGTTTCACTGCTAGGAGGCTGGATTTATGAATTTGCCTTTAAAATACTTACCATAAAGGAAATGATTTATAGTTATTTCAACTTTTATTCTTATCAAAGTCATTGCCAAGCAGAAATAGTACCATTGTAACCCAGTTGACATATAAACACAACTGAATTCAAACCAAATGGCCTTTTGGCACAATGACATGGTGCCAGTTTGTGGCTCGAGTTGTTAGAGAATTACCTGGGATTAGCACCCAGGGGATGCTCATAGTGTCGAGTGGACAGTCAAGAATTGTTTTAATGCAGTTCTAGTACCTAGCAAATGTTAGGGAGAGCTCTATGCACTGTAAAGACAGACAAGACAAGCAACTGAGTGGAACGTGTGTGGGAGTGGAAATACAAGGCAGTGTCTCCATGTCATATTGCTCATGGAGCATGGGAACTGGGATCAAAGGCTAACACTTCCAACCCAGAGCATAAGATGGGTATCACATATACCTTCAAGTGGTTGGGACAAATGAGGTAAAACAGATGAAAGTCAGTTGGTGGAACGGGAAAAACAAAACAAGGAAGTGAGCGCAAGTCAGTGGAGGCTGGAAATAACACAGGCTTGAACAAATACATGACAGCAGCTAAGGATAGACACATCACAAAACAACCTGTTAGTCAGAAGGATATTAAGTCAGAGTATGTGCCACATTGACAGACACACACACACACACACACACACACACACACACACACACACACACACACACACACACCTATGAATGTTTGTATAATTCCTTAGGTTTATAACTCATGATCAATAAATTAATGCAGGAAAAGCAAGAAAAGCAAACCAGTGTAGCAGTGTACACCTCCACAAGTCCCTACATAAATATCACATCTTTTGAGTAGCTTCTCTGTCATTGAGGATGAAGTGCTAGCAATTTACACACCATATGCAAGTTACTGGAGCATGGTTATGTATACCACTTTATTTATTTAGCCTTTAGTAAATGAAACCCATCTGTGACAGCTCTCTAATTTCAGCAGCAATGCTCCTAGTAGGAAGGCTATGGCTGTGTACTTTAAAAATATGTTAATAATAAAACTACAAAACATAACCAGAAAGCACTGTTTACCAAAAGAAACAACAATGTAGGGTGGACAAACACAGTAAAACTCTTTTGTCCTGTTGTAAGTGCATTTTCTGCACCTTGGAAACTAATATCATAAAGTCAGAGGTCACAGTAACTCAGAGAAACAAATGCACCCTGCTTTTGCATCACTGTTAAACTGCTAAACTGAAATGGCTGTTTTGACTGAAAACACTTTCAGACACTTTTGCAGTGTAGATTTTGTAACTGCACAGGTTGAAGAAGTATCTGAACAGTACAACTGCTATCACCTGGGTGCTGTGACGCAGTTGAATACTTGCTTAGTGATGCACAACATGCACGTGTGGGATGTGGAAATCAAAAGCCAGTGTGCCGAACAGTCACAGCCCTTAAGGCTAAACAACACACCTGATACACTTGTAATAGGTGACTCTATCGTCAAGCACACTGATGTCCCACTCATCAGGCTGAACAAGGAGAAGGTCACGGTGAGCTGCCTGTCGGGCACTAGGATCCGCCACATAACACAAGCACTCAGGTCACTCCAAGGCAAATACAAATATGACTCAGTCATTGTCCATGCTGGTGTGAATGACCTGAGACGTACCTCCCTGGACTACATGAAGAGAGACATAGAGGAGCTCTCTGAGCATGTAGCCCAGGCCGGTATGACCCTGACCTTGAGTAGCATCTTACCTTCACCAAGAATGATGCCACAATATGAAGACAAGATGATCAATTTCAACAATTGGCTTAAGTATTGGTGTCATTCAAAGGGGATCCAATGCATGTCAGCCTGGGATGACATGCTCGACAAGCCACGATGCTTCGCTAGGGACGGCTTGCACCTATCACCCCTGGGCTTTCGGATATTGGCAAAGGCTCTTGGTACCCCCATAGTGCCTTTTTTAGGCAAGGCTCAAAAGACAAACCCACCTCCATAGGTATCACAAGGGATAAGAAACTAAGAGTAATGCTACTCAACGCCAGAAGTCTAAACCTCAAGATGCATGCACTCGAAACTCTCCTTAGCATGGAGAACATCGATATCTGTGCAGTAACAGAAACCTGGTTCAAGGCTCCCAAGAGCACCCCAGCACTACCAGGTTATACCTCATACCAGGCTTTTCGGCCCCAACACTTGGACCGAACCACAAAAGGAGTGGGAGTATCAATATTCGTCAAAGATACCCACACCTCCAGGTTGGTGGCACAGCACGAAGCATCAGAGACTATCCATGTGCAACTAACAGTGGGTAAAACTGCCTTCCAGTTTATAGCCTGCTACAGACCACCCTTCCAAACCCAGGAACTCCACTCGGCCTTCCAGATAACACTGGATAATATGAAGGTCTCTCCCAACACCATTATATTGGGCGACTTCAGCTACCCAAACATAGACTGGGAGCATTACTCTAGCTCCAACACCCTAGCCCAAAGGTTCCTAGAATTTATAAACTCAAATGCTATGGAACAACTTGTTACCACTCCCACAAGAGGGTAAAACATACTGGACCTGATCATCACCAACATGGGGACTCTATGCTCCAGACCAGAAGTGTATCCCTCACTGGTAAGATCAGACCATAAACTTATCTCACTGGATATTCACATCCCGACCCCACCCCCTGCCCAGAAAACCACAGTGAAAAACTTCTCTAAAGCAAATTTCACACTCCTCAAAACCAAGGTGGAATCCTTCAAAGCCCCCGGGCCTGTGGAAAATACGGCCCAGACCGCAGAATCCTTTATAAACGCATTCTATGAACACCTTCAGGAATGCATGGATCGTGCAATCCCAAATAAAACCAAGATCCAATCCTCCAAAGGCAGACGTCCTGGCTGGTGGACCCCAGCCATAAACAAACTATACAATAGAAGGAGGAAGCTACTACATGATAAAGCAAAATCCCAAAAAGGGAAGGCATCTCTGATCAGTATTAGCAAAAAACTACGGGCACTCATAAAATCGTCTAAGGCCAGCTTCAAGAGAAAAATTGCACAGGACACTAAGGATAATCACAAGGCTTTCTTTAGTTATGTTAGGAACCTGGGTGGGAATTCCCAGATATGCTCAGAATTAGTCCAAAATGACAAAAAATACACCGAACCCACAGACATTGCCAACATCCTAGCTGACAGGTTCAGCGCAAACTTCTCCCCACCAAAAGGGCAAATATCTTTCCCAGCAGAGTGCTGCCCCCCTGACATCTCAGATGCTCAGGTAAGAGCCGCCCTCTCCAAAGCAAAAAACACAGCATCAATGGGACCAGTCGGTGTCCTGGGCTGCGTCCTACATGAACTCCAAGAAGAGCTAAACCCAAACATAAAACTACTGTTCAATCTCAGCCTTACTACAGGATATGTACCCAAAGAGTGGCGTACAGCAACGGTGGTCCCTCTCCACAAAGGTGGTGCCTCAACAGATCCTGGAAACTATCGCCCCATAAGCCTGACTAGCTTGGTCTGCAAAACTATGGAAAGGATCATCATGGACCTTATAAATAAAGATATTGGGGACCTACAGACACTGGATCCTACCCAGTTCGGCTTTGTTAAGGGCAGATCCTGCCTCTTAAACCTGGTCGATTTCTTTGAAACAGTCACCAAGGCCATTGACGAGGGGAAGGTGGTCCACACAGCCTACATGGACCTCGCAAAAGCCTTCGATACAGTACCCCACTCGGGCATTATAGATAAGCTCACCAGCTTAAATATAAACCCCTATATCACTAGATGGGTTGCAAAGTGGCTCAAGGACAGAACCCACATGGTTAGAATTGCTGGAACCATGTCATACTCCAAACCAGTTACAAGTGGTGTCCCACAAGGCTCAGTCCTGGGACCTCTCTTGTTCGGTATATATTTCTCAGAGGTACAGGCCAACACGGAAGGACTGTGGCTGACCAAGTTTGCAGATGACTGCAAACTGGGTGCCATAACCGACTCTCCAGCCGACACAAGCATGCTCCAAAAGGGCCTCATAGAAACAGACAACTGGTGCCAGAGCCATGGCCTCAAGCTAAACGCCAAAAAGTGTATAGTCATCCCCTTTGGCAAAAACAAAGTGCCCACAAATTACCACATAAGTGGTAATCCATTAAGTACGGAAGATGTAATTAGGGACCTGGGGACCCAAGTTGATAGCAATCTCTCATTTGACAACCACGTGGCCAAAGTGGTTAGAAAAACATTTTATATAGCCCACCTAATCATGAAGGGATTCACATCTAGATCAGGGGAGGTCATCGTGCCTCTTTACTCATCCCTCATCAGGCTCATAATTGAGTACAATGCCCCTTTTGAGATGTACCTTACCAGACACCTGCAGCAACTGGAAAGACCCCAAAAGTACCTCACCAAGAGGATCAAAGGGCTCAAACAGATGCCATATGCTGCCCGGTTAAAGAAACTCCAGCTCTACTCAGTGGCATACCGCCTGCTCAGAAGCGATCTGTGCCTGACGTATACAGCCATGTCCAAATTGGAATTAATGGACATGCTGCACCTCAGAAAATCCAAATCCCATCGAGCTACGCGCTCGAGAGACTTGAACCTCAGCACTGAAATAAATAGGACATGCTGGAGGGACAGATTTATAACCCAGAGGCTCCCTTCACTCTGGAATAAAATCCCAGTCCAGGTTAGGCAGAATCCCTCACTGACTCTCTTCAAGAGGAATCTTGATGAGTGGATGGGGGATCGTAGGTTTACCCCGGGTATCACTTCTGTGTCACTGTTAGACAGAGGCACAGTATACTAACCTCAAAAAAGGGCATAGCAAAATTAATTTAAAATGGGAGGCAAAAGCCAAACACACTCTGGCTAGGCTTATAAATGCCCTAGGGCA
The DNA here is from genome assembly GCF_019279795.1 of Protopterus annectens. NCBI lineage: Eukaryota > Metazoa > Chordata > Ceratodontiformes > Protopteridae > Protopterus > Protopterus annectens. The sequence continues at coordinate 360,951,809 of NC_056747.1, read as the reverse complement.
GATAGCCTAGTATGAACCTATGAACCTAAAACCAGATCTGCAGGATACAGTTCATAAAGCACATTATTTTGACCAATAAGTTATTCTGCCAAAAGCAGTTTATAATAACTTGAGACATATTACTAAGGAGGAGCTTATAAGGAAGAGACCAAGAAAAATGTATAGTGACTATTCACCCTAAACACCCTAGCATCATAGTCATACAATACTAGAGATTAAAATGTATCATAATGGAAAATACCCCACCCCAATAAAAACTAAAACAATATAAGGATAGTTGTCATTAGAAAAGACAAAAGAATCATTAGCAGCAATGCACACTAAAGCATGATGCCTCATATTCCTGACTTACCTTTCTTAATTTGTACATTTTGCACTGAAATGTTCCTTCTAAATTTACTGTTAGTAATCCTACTGCAACCTCTATTACTACAACACTGTTTGCTGTGCTTGCTGGAAAGGATTAAACTCATAAAAAAATAACTTAGTTTTTTGGTAATTTTTGCCAGCCTAGCAGATGTCTACAAGAAACTGCTTTTCTCAGAAGCACATGCTGCACTGCTATCCTGTCTTCAACTTCTAACAGTTTTTTTTCTTACAGTACTGATGAATTTATGGATTATCTTCTGCCTGTTCATGGAGGAAGTGTGAACTGTTTTCTGGGTGGGCAGCCTGAACCATTTTATTTATGAATAAGGTAAGTGTGTTGGGCTAAGAATAATTTTCAAATAGGACCTGAAAAATACAGGATGCAAAATAATAAGTGGAAGTAACAGCATTATGCAAAGAGGACTACGAAAAATGCAATATGTCAAGTAATCAAGGTGAAACTTAAAGAGGCAACAAAAAACATGTATATGAATTATTAACACAGACTATTTGTAGAGACACTCAACTGCTAATATTATTAGAGATAAAGCATTCAGATAATATGTATACTGTGTATATCATTTCGTCTCCTAGGTACAGTCAGTCTAATGTAACATCAGTTTATCCAGACAAGCAAATAATTTCTGCAGATGCTTGAGATATTATTTAAATTGTTAATTTTTTCCAGTGCATTCTTTGACAATTAACTAGCCTGATCTGCAAGGCCATGGAGCGGATTATCATGGACCTTATTAACAAGAACATTGTCAACCTTCAGTCACTTGATCCAACACAGTTTGGTTTTGTCAAGGAGAGGTCATGCCTGTTAAATTTGGTCGACTTCTTTGAGTCAGTCACCAAGGCCATAGACGAGGGTAAGATGGTGTACACCACCTACCTTGACCTGGCCAGGGCCTTCAATACTATTCCCCACTCAGGTATAATAAATAAACTCTCTTGACTAGACATCAATCTATATGTTACCAGATGGGTAGCAAACTGGCTTACTGATAGAACCCACCTAGTCAAACTAGGGGAAGCCACCTCAAGTAGTAGACCCGGAACAAGCAGTGTACCCCAGGGATTGGTCTTGGGGCCTCTGCTGTTTGGGATATACTTCTCAGAGGTGCAAGCCAACTCTAGTGGGCTATGACTGACCAGGTTTGCAGATGACTGCAAGCTGGGTGCTGTCATCAATTCCCCTAGTGATGTGGACATCCTCCAAGAGAGTCTCACCCAAACAATTGACTGGTGCCAGAAACATGGCCTCAAACTGAATGCCAAAAAATGCATCATCATCATCCCTTTTGGGGAGAATGATGTTCCCACAAATTATCACATTGATAATAAGGCAATAAGCACGCAATCAGTCATAAAGGACTTGGAAACCCAGGTTGATAGCATACTGACTTTTGACCACCATATTGCCTCCGTTGTATAGAAAGCTTTCTACATGGCCCACCTCATTAGTAAGGGTATCTCATTCAGAGACAAGGTGGTCATAACATCCCTGTATTCTTCCCTTATAAGACCAATTACTGAATACAATTCCCTTTTCGGCATGTACTTCACAAAGCACATGCAGCAGCTGGAGAGACCACAGAGATTCCTCACCCAGAGAATCCAGGGCCTCAAACATCTACCCTACACAGATAGGCTAAAAGCCCTGTCCCTCTACTCAGTCACCTACAGACTCCTCAGAAGTGACCTCTGTCTGACATACAAAGCAAACTCAGACCCTGCCCTGATGGGACTGCTGCATATCTGCAAGTCAAGCTCCACTCTAGTAACCCACATGCGAGACCTCAACTTGGTCTGTGACATCAATAGGACTTGTTGGTGGGACAGATTTGTGTCTCAGAGACTCCCCCTTTTGTGGAACAGACTCCCTTTCCATGTAAAGCAGAGTACCTCATTAAACCTTTTTAAGTGCAACCTGGATAACTAGATGGGGAACAGAAAATACACCCCTGGGATTCCACCTATGTCCCTGCTGGACAGTGGCATAGGGTGCTGACTTGTTGGAACATGGGATAAATTCTTGGCTAGGCTTGTAAGGGCCTCAGGGCCAATAGCCTAGTAACTTCCTATGATCCTATGATCCAAAGTTGTAGCACCTAGCTACAGGTACTTTATAGTCATTTCAAAAGTACTAAGGGTGGACTGTGTTGTACAGCTATTTGAAACATAGGTTAAACATATTCAAATAAGAGCGGTGAAATAATGAAGATGCATCAGGCAAAGAAACATGGAGGTTGAGGTGCTGAAAAAAAACGACAAGTGGGGTAGATTGCCGGTACTGGCATAGGGAGGTAATCTGAAGCAAAGTACCAAAAAGACTGAAGATCGGAGGATTCCTCAGTAAGAAGGGAGGGATAATCATCTGCTCCTGGGATGGGACTTATTAAAAAAAAATCCCTCTTCTTTCATTATAAATTGTAGCAATGGCTTGCATTTGTAGCAAACAGCTGCTACAGTCCACACATGGGACACTAAAACACTTCAGTTCTGAAGTTTCCTTGACACGACTTACTGAAAAGCAGTTACTAGAGATTATGCAACACAAGGAACGCTGAAGTGCTTTAGTTCTGACCACAAATGTAAATACCAGTATTCATTTCTAAATTGTTAGTAATGCACATGCACTAATGACTGATTGGCATCTGCTGGCCATGCCTTCCAAAACGTTACACATGTGGTGGGGCCTGAGACAACATTTGATCCACAATTGGAGGAAAGAGGGAGATCTGGTTTCCTGGTCAAAGAAGGATCCCCTGGAAAGGGAAGAGGGAGTCCCATTGTGAAGGATATCCCTGGTAAATGATTTTCATAACCCAATTTTCTGCATGAATGTTGTGCCACAAATGTAGATGAAGGCTCAGGGAGAGGCAAAGGTTACCAGGGTGGGGAGGGGAACCTGAAAATGTTAACAGCCATTCTGACGTTTTGGACTGTCCTTGATTCTGAGAAGCTCCCCTTTCTTTTTTGAACCTTCATGCCATTGCTTTTTAAAATCCCATTTGCTGCTGAACTGTTTATTGAAAAAGAGAGCTAAGATGGAAGGAAAATTTAGAAATTTGGAGGTTACCCCTTATATCAATTCTCCCATTATCAAAGCTCTTAAGCACTTCAGCTGCAGAAGGGCCAAACAGAACTTTCCTGTCCAGAGAGGAATTTTACAATTTCTGTTTTAACATCTTCAGGAAAATTTTGAGAACATAACCAAGCAAATCTTCTCATGACTGACCCAGAAGCAGCAGCCTGGAGACAGTATCTACAGCATCATAAGTACACTCTAAGGCATTTTTAATAATATGAAAAGCAGATTTAAAAGAGGCATTCAAGGATTTTATTTATTTTTACCTCAGAAGACAGAAGACTACCAGTAAGCTTCTTCATATTCTCCAAAGACAAAAGTAAAAGTTTTAACACATGGGCTTTACAGTTTAAAATTTTAAATGTGAAAGTGGAAGTAGAATAAACTTTTTTTTTTTAATCTGTGAAACGCTTTCCAATACTTGACAGAGGGAATGGGATTGGTATTATTAATTTGTTAAGCAGACATACAGTTTTGTAAAGGGAAATCACTACAGGGAGTCTGCTTTAGGATTAGAAAACAATAATTTGTGAGTCTGATGAACCTTGTATAACCCGTTAGACTTTCTATCAGCTGAAAGCTGACTGTTAGGTAAACTTTACACTGTAAGAAAAACATTCTCTAAAGCAGATAAAACAGGAGGAACAGTTGCTGATTGGGGAACATCCATCTGTAATAACTCATACATTTCCTGAGCAATGAGGAGTTTATTCTGATAACACTGAAAAAAAAACTTTCATTTTAGATAAAATTTCAGAAAAAGAAGGGAGGGAGGGAAATCTGAAGCAACACTTTTCACAATATCAGAATGTTCAGGAGAGAAGAAAATCCTGAAGCACAACCTTTACCATCCAATTCCTGCCCTTCTGATTGGATATTAGTGTCAGAATGTGAGGTAACCCTTTTTCTTTTCTTCTCAGCAGAGGAACTGGGAGCAGTAAAAAATAGAGATTAACAGATTAACTCCCTAACAAATCCTTATCTAAGGAAATAGAAACAGGAGAAACCACATTTTTGTACTTTTTCTTTTTCTGGGAGGCTCCCTGGAAAAGAACTAACCCAAAGCAGACACACACTGCCAGGGCCATCTATTAGGTAAAAAGAAAAGCCCTTTCCATCAAGACCAACTAAACTAGTTCTCACTTGCCCATGGAGGGCATCCCTACAGCTGCAGATGATGTGTCTAGCCCCTGGTCCTTTATGGCTGTAGGTGCTACGTCAATGAGACTGGTGAAAAAATGAGTGGTGTGAGGAACCAAGACTGGAGACAACAGATTCATGCATCAATGGCTGAAGCACAACTGGAGCTGGTCTGTCACCCAAAGACTTACTGACTCCTCTCTTCTTCTTCTTCTTCTCCTTGCAGACAGGGGAAGTTAGAACCATAGAGATCAGTAACTGCTTTATAGGTTCAGCTGAGGATGAAGCACTGAATATGAGTAACAGAGCCCGTAGGAGTCAAAAGCAAGATCAGGTTAAAAAAAGCCACAAACAGTCTGCACAAGTCTAGATTCCTGACCATAAACCCTAAAAGCCTACACAACCTGTAGGAAAAAAGTAAAAAAAAAAAATGTTTTTAAGCAGTAGATCACACAAGCATTTGTACAAAACATTACACTGACAGGAAGTGATAGCCCAAAGTAAAATTCAGTTTTTCAATAACACACAACACATTTTTACAAATAAATAAATGAATAAATATGCATTTTCCTCAGAAATATAAATTTTGAGGAAGGTTTTCGCCAATAGAGGACTTATGTGCCCATCTTTGAAGGATTGTTGCCCAACCAACATTTTCATAAGGTCAGCCAAAGGAATACTCCTCCGTGGCAAAAAAGCTCTGAGATTTTTGTTTTCTGTCTCTTCTCGAGTATCTGAGAGTTAAAGGACAGGGAAGATGTCCTTTAGCTTTGCAAATCTGGCCGGTAGCAGTGGGGAAGGACCCAAATAGCACAGGCTGTTGAGCATCAGCTGTGTCCAGAGCTCAGAGCATAAGTGGTGATGAGAAAAATTGTTTAAACTTGTTTGCCCTCTTGGGGAAGACAAAGGTTTTGAATCTGCAACCATTAGATTCCTTCTATAGCAAAATGAGAACTCAGGCACCTGTACTCAATGTTCCAGTGTCTCACTTAGTAACTTTTATTTTTAACAGTTTCAATTTGATATAATAAAATATTTTATCTGACTGCTACATCTAATTTATTTTTTTACCTTCACATATTTTCACATGGTTCTTTGTGTTACCATATTAAGCTATCATGTTTATATATCTTGAGAGTAATTCTTGATGTAGTGCATGTACATTTTTTAAATGTGCTATGTCACAGACATATCATTCTAATATATATATATATATATATATATATATATATATATATATATATATGGGTCTGCTTCTAAATTTCAAACATTCACAAGTCGAATTGTTTATGGACGAGACCATAAAATCGACATTTTGAAAGTTTGGATCGTTTAAATGGAAATCAGCATACAGTGCGGAACAGTATAGTTACCATTTTCCTCGCTGTAGTGTGATCTTAGAGTTGGTATATTTAATTAGCATTGGATGTGGGGGGTGCAGGGGGACAAAAACATACATTTTTTTTTATTATTTTTTTTTTTATTTAACTTTCAAAATGTTGATCTTATGATCTTGACAATAAGCAATTTGACGTTCTGAAAGTTTGAAATTTAGAAGTAGACCTACATTACACATATTTCAACATCCATTATGGAGCTTAAAAATTGGGAAGATATTTTTTTACATTGGTTAATAATAAAGAAAATATTTTGTAATGTTTAAATAGAAGTTGTACATCTATTTGAGATATGGATATGGTAGCTTTTACTTAAAAGATATGAAAAATTATAAAACTTTTTTATTTCTTAAGTATGTTTGGGCAATCTGAGTTATTATTTCTCTACATGGCTATGCTTTTCATTTTATTTTTATATTTATATTTTAAATAATACGGACTACTGAAACCCCTTCACCCCCTTTTGCTTTGTTCCTCAGTACATCTTATGTTCAACATATTGAAGAACCATATCCATGGAATGAAGTGAGTCATTATTTTGCTCAGTTCTCCTAGCAAAGCACATTTGTACAAACATATAATAGGAAAGAAAACTTGTATCAGTCTTACCCTGCAGAGCTTGGCAGTTACTGCACAGAACTAAAGGCAAGAGCCATTACTGAGCTGCTTCCTGTAATTCAAGGTTTAATACCCTTAACCTTCATTTACCTATTATATGACTTTGAACAAGTCACTTAACTGAGACAATAGACCTGGGTCAGTCAAAGACAGGACACTTGTTTCCATTCTGCTTATCTGGTTAATGTATAAATAATATTTATAAGTACCTAGAGAAGCAAGTTGACATCTGCTATCTTTTCCAAGTGTGTGTATACGTTTACATATGTGCATGTGTAGTGTGTGTGCATGTGTATGTCTCTCTCTTCCACACTCTCTGTCTATAAATATATAAATATATGCATGTACACATACACACACACACACACACACACACACACACACACACACACACACACACACACACACACATACACACAAATTGTTGTTAAGAACAGAATAAAAGTTTATCTGGTTTGCTCTTCCAGGAATTCACATATGTCTAGTAACAGTGGTTCAAAAATGAAGAGAAGTAAATTCATCTGACGTCCACTATTACTGCTCAGCAATGTAGCAATGTCTGGTGAGATATGATTTAGAAAGTTGTTGTTGTTTGTCTTTTGGCTTTTTCCCGGTAAGGGGTCGCCACAGCAGAACTCCGGTCAGCTAATGATTGGCAGTAGATTTTTACAAAACGCCGTGGTGCCAGCTCGACACCCAACCTTAACCGAAGGCATGCCCATTTACGCACGCATGTCTTTCGTACGCTACCCAACCACGGGGAGGACATGCAGACTCTACACAGAAGCCACTCCCAAGCCACACCGAGAATCAAACGGGAGAACCTCTTGCTGTGAGGTAACAACGCTACCACCGTACCACGATATGATTTAGAAAGTACAACATTATAAAGCACTTTGACACGTGAGGTACCAGATTCATTCTAATCTGAATGACTACATAAAATATATATAGCATAGTACAGCATATCTGTTCAAAAATACAGAACTTACTAGTGACTGTGGCATAAATGAACACTGTTGTTTTAATTTGGAATCTTTGACTAAGCATGTTTCTTTAAAAGCAGAATCTCTATTCTATTAGCCACAGTAGGTTTAGAGCTGCAAAATGGAGTTCTGAGAAAATCTACTTTAGGGTTTGTTTGCCCTTTGTAATGAGGAATTTGATTTTCAGTGCAGATGCCCTGGCACTGAGAAAGTAGAGTAAACTGGAAGAAGATGCCAGGAGGAAGCTGGAACTTGCTGCTGTTAAATATATATATATAAATATATATATATATATACACACACACACACACACACACACACACACACACACACACACACACACACACACACACACACACACACACACACACACACACACACACGCACGCACACACACACACATGTACATAAAGTAGCTGTATTAAGTTAGCATAGCATCAAAAATAGCAAAATATACTTCTCCATGTAAGTAACATTTTTCCAGGGTAATATGCCAATCAAATATGTCCTTTCCATCTGAAATCAAACTCTAAGTATAGTCCCTAGCGACTACCAACATCTGCTCAATTATTTTATTATGAAATATTAAGCATTTCCTGTGATATACTTCCACATTTGCCTATAACAAAGGAGGTTTATATGCAACAGTTTGCAAAGTTCCACTTAATTTGGTTTTAGGATATGTCTATTGCAAAATCTGGCGAGAACATCTCTTTACTGGGTTGGTATTGCATTAGAACTAAACAAATCATATATGTTTATCAAAAAACTAACATTTTAGTCACTGGAATTTATCATTCCACAAAATGTCATTGTATTAACAAGAGAAAAATGGCACAGAGATGCTTAAAGTTCTGAAACCTGCAATTACAAGCTAGGTATGGGATCCCTACTTAAATGTTAGCTCTCAAAATGTCAAGTGCCAACAAGCCAGGGAAAAAAAAGGCAGAAAACACAGGAAAAGAGTGAATCTCGAAAATCGCTCCTCTCCTTTAAACCTCTTTTTCCAGGGGGGCAAGCCCCAACTGCACCTCCCCAAACTTATATATAACAACTCCAATATCACCATACCTCAGACAGAAAGGGAATATTCTCAGAAATGGCATCTTGGACTTCGTATATGCAAGTCCAATCTTTTGGACATTCCGTCTCCATATTTTGGGACTCACTGTAGTGGGTCCTGACATTTCAAATGTTTACCCTAAAGGTGTTGTATGCCTGAGTGTCAAAGGATAATTCATTGATGTTTTGGCTAAGAAAATGTTGTATGATATTTGAGATGTCGCATGATATATGCATGTATTAGATGCAGACCTGTGCAAACATTGTATTGTTATAGTTTGCAAGGTATTACAATATTTAATTTATGTAAAAGATGGGTACATAACTTTTCTGGACAGGAAAAACATCATGTGTTCAGAACATACTTATATTGAGTTGGCAAGTATGTCAAAACTAAAAATAATGTATATCCACAAAAGTGCCACTAAAAATATGTCATCACAAAAATCTGGGACTCACAAGGCCAAAATCACTGGGTCTACTCTGACATACTGATGGTAATTCTAACACTTTAGACAATTACACTGCTGCCTGGTAGACCATTGCAGCATAATCATCAGATGGTAAATACCAATGCAGTGTTACTGCAAAGGGGCTGTGACCCCTGCAGTCCCTAATGGTGCTATTTCTGAGCAGTGGCGGCTGGTGACTTCAAATCAAAGGGGGGCTGCAGGAGACAGATGAATGGGTGGGGTCAATGGGAAGGGGTGTGGCCAACTAGAAAGGGGAGGGGCTATGCTCAAAACCACAAAAACTAAATATACTGCCCTGGGTGCCAAACCATCATTATGAGAGTCCAATCAAGACAAAATGAAGTGTAGAAGAATAAAAATATTTCAATGCATTGGCTGCATGACAGCTTAATATCTAGATGTAAACAAAAAAGGTTGTGAGGCATGAAAAAATAAATTACTTTTTTTTAAATATATTAATGGAATGCCAGTCAAAATCAAGTATAAGAAAAACAAGCAGCACTCAACTCAAACCACTTCTTGCACTGCAGTTCTAATTATAATTTATATTCAGCTTTATTAAAGTACCAAGTAACATGCTGAAAGTAGAAATCTCTGAAGCCCCCACTTGTAAAAATGTTCCTTATCCAAAAAAAGACCTGCTGCCTGACATCTACTTGTTTGTTTCATGGGGAAAACATGATCAAAGTAAAAAATTAAAAGCAAACAAGAAATAAGCTCAAGATACATTGCTTAAAAGGATTATTGTACAGGTTATGGACCACACTAAAATGATTACTGTACAGGTTATGGACCACACGATTGGCATTCTGTTTACGGGTAAAGTCTCGAGTGATGACTGGAAGTCTCCAAGTGTAATGAGACTCTTAAAATAATGTAATCCTGTCCTTTATTACAAATACTGGCATATGCATTTCAATACCCAAGGCTTATACATTATCTAGTTAAGTATTCTCTACATGGCAACAGAAAGGCTTTCAATGTTGGCAATTCTTTAACAGTATGCTTATTAAAGCTTACTTGCATCTTGCAATCTCAGCCAAGCTTACCTAATGGTCATTAAAGTATTGCTACTTAAACACAGAGCAACAGGCACTTTGAGTAATAAGCATAAATCAACAGTACAAAAATATGACAGAAACCAGACCATTCTGTAAAAATCAAAGACAGATGAAAAGCCACTCTAGTACTTGTGTCTACCTTGGATGGGGGGATACTCTGCACATTTACACTGCATAACTACTCCTTGCCTTGCTTCGACACATCCAGAGTCAGTACATGGGGGAGTGGGGTGCAACAAGTATGTCACAGTTTGAAATGTCTCTGGCTGACTTGTGATGGCCCTGACACCTTTGTCATACCTCTCAACCTCAGAGCAAGAAATCTGGACAAAGCCATACAAAGAAATGGGACAAAGGCCCAAAAATAAGGACAATTTTTAAAATATTTCTCTAATAAACTTAGAAAGATAATAGAGGTCTTGCATTAGTATGAATTTTCTGAATGGTATGAAATCTGAAACTCAAATGTCTGTCATTATTTTCTAACTTCAGTCTTTAATGATTTGTCACTAATTTGCCAAAAAACACAATTTTATGAAAAATGGACCAAAAATGTGAAGTAAAAATATCAAAGAAGGGATACTTTAATATTAGTATTGCTAACTTGAGCAGCTGACAAAATAATAGAATCTACATGCATTTCTGACATAAAAGTAATCTAACTGATTATTACAGTTATTTGTTAATTATAAACCCTCCATGTTTTCTTCCAAAATTGCTATTTCATTAGGGGAAGAGCAACATTTTGAGCCAAAATCAGGGACAGTTGAGAGGTTTGGGTATGCCTAATTCTATAAAGCAATTTATTTGCATATACCTCTCAACCTGTTAATGCAATAAATCTGGACAAGGCCAAATATATTGGGGTAACATATAAACAGTACTAAAAATTGCTCTTGTATAAACTGAGACAGTTGATAGAACAGGTCTTACTTTAGCATGCATTTTTCTGAAGGTTATGAAGTCTGAAACTTAGTGTGTCATTATTTAGTGACTTGATTCCTAAATGATTTGCCAGAAAAACACAAATTTTATGAGGAACAAACCAAAAATAAGAAGCAAAAAATCTATTCATTCTTTGAAAATCTGGACAGTTGGGAGGTATGGTTCAGCTGGGGCTGCCTAAGTTTGCCGCCCTTCCCCCTCACAAAACCATGGTCGAATGGAGCCTCCCCTGCAGCCATTCCAATGATCCATTACTTGGCTATTTCACTCCATTTACCATAAACACTAACGTGCATACTGATTTACTTCTATGATGATTTGAACTTCATTTGAAAGTTTTATTTTGCATTTTACAGCACAAACACTAAGATATCTGCTAAACAAACTTGGCATTAAAACTTCTCTGCCATTGAAACTCACATTCATTGAAACAGCATTGAAACCCACATTCAAAGAAAATACATTTTACCCGTGGCAGATAAAGATTAATTCTGGGCTGTTTTCAAATCATAGGCCCCTTGCATATGAAACATACATGTGCTCTTTGATACACCTTCCTATTGCTTTGAACATTTTTCCAGTAAACAATGAAACAAAATGCATGCACCAATGACAGAACTGCCCAATTCAGAACATTTCCATCATAAAAGTCTACTCAAACTTCTACAGTCCACTATTATCAGTAAATATGCACAATTCTACAGTCCACCATTATCAGTAAATATGCACAATCTCTGAAGTAGTAAAAAAGTCATCTAAATAATTCCACATTAAATAAATCTGTAATGAAGAGGTTGCTGTTAACAATCACCTTTATATTTCATGGTTTCATCGAAAAATAAAGTGTCTGATGCCCCTGAGGAATAAATTGCCTAAATTACATTAAAAATAAGCTAGTAATATTGCAATAGGAAATGGATGGCAAACTGATAACAGGCTCATAGTTAGTATCTTAACTTTCAGTACGGCAGCATTCACCCTTTATGGGAGTAGAACCAGCAACCTTCTGCATCAAAAGCAAGTACACAACCTGTTGTGCTATTAGCAATGCGAGCTGACTTAGCATAATCAGCACTAAACTTCTCTTCCCCTGCAGCTCTCAGCTCCTTGTAAAAATCTACTCAATACTCAACTTCATCTCAACTTCGCAGCACAAGAAATCTGGAAAAAGCCAAATTTATTGGGGTGGGTCAAAAGGGCAAAAACCAGGGACACATTAAATATTGCTTGTATAATCTTGGAAAGCTGCTAGAATAAAATGCTGTGTTACCACCATACATTTTACTGCCAAGGTCCCTATGCAAAACAGTCAGAGCAACATACCACTACGCCAAATCAGCTGCTTTGTGAAAGAGAGGAAGACTGAAACTTAAATGGCTATCATTTAATGAATTCAGTTCTCACCATAGCTGTCAACCTCTTAGTACAAAACACCTGGACAAACCCAGTAATGAGGGAATACAGCCCTCAAACATATTCAGTGAATTCAGTTCTTGCCATAGCTGTCAACCTTAGCACAAAAAACGTGGACAAAGCCAATAACAGGGTAATACAGTCCCAAAAATAAGGACAAATTTCAAATAGTCATCTTATAAACTTAGAAAATTGCTATAATAAAAGGTTGTGTTACTATATATTTATTGCTAGAATAAAAAATTGCTTTACTATGCATTTTCTGAAGAATATGAAGTCTGAAATTCAAATGCCTGTCAATTTTACTTCTAACGGAACAAAAACAATTTTCAGCAGAGGCCCAGGGAGAAATACTGTAGACACATGTCTTTGCAAAATGGCAGGACACCAGAGCAAATCCACACAAACACAGGGATAAGATGCAGACTCCACACAGAAGGCACCCCAGCCAAGAATCAAGCCAGAAAACCTATAGCTGTAAGGCAACAATACTGCCACTGCACCATCAAATATGTAAGGAATTAAACATTCAGAAACCTGAAGTCTGAAATTCAAATGCCTGTCAATTTTATTTAACATTTGTTAATCAGGACAGTCTGACTTGGAACAAAAAAACAATTTTCAGCAGAGGCCCAGGAAGAAATAATGCAGACATGTCTTTGTAACATGGGAGGACACAAAAGCAAACCCACACAAACACAGGGAGAATATACAGACCCCACAAAGAAGGCACCCCAGCCAAGAATCAAACCTGAGTACCTGCAGCTGTAAGGCAACAATGCTACCACTGCACCATCAAATATTAAGCATTGCAACATTTACAAACCACAGATATTATGAGGAACAGAGATCAAATATGAGGCAAAAATCTGCAATTTTGTTACAAATGGTGGTGGGTAGGGAATTCACCTCTTTAACACCTGCATACAAGGTACAGGGTTCAAGCTTGAGGTATTCCCTACCACACCACCATGAGTCTACCACCAGTATATTGCACCTGGGGCATTTTCACACACACACACACACACACCTGTAGCATAGATGCAAATCCCAGTATGAAAACCCGCCCGTGCACATCCCCGTCGCGAGATCTTCCCCCGACGAGACTGCAGCAAACTCCAATCCACACCAGACTCTGCCCGTCGCGAGATCAATGCCCAGTGAGACTGCAGCAAATTCCAGACTGCTGATGTTGCAGTCCCAGGACAGTCTATGCAGTTTAAAACTGCATAGACTTCGGGGAGCTCCGTTCTTCATGTTTCCCAGTCAGGACTGCTGCTGAGACAATCTGTGCATGCTCCAGACTGTCTCAGCAGCAGTCTGGACTAGTGCGCATGCGCGAAAGTTTTTTTTTTATTTTTATTTCTTTATTGTTCTTTATTTTAAGTTGAGGGGGCTGCAGTCCGGCAGTCCAATAGCACGAGTCGCCCCTGTCTCTGAGGCTGCAAAGAAAATGGCATTTATTTCCCTTTTCTCTGAGATACTGTGGCTTTGGTGGTAGTATATTTTAAAGATTGGGGATGTGGGGGCAAATCTTCCATTTTGGAGGGTACTAGAGTGGGGAGCCATGCACCTTGTAAAAATGCTGAGCCTTTTTCTTAGTTACTACCAGTGTAAGTTTCTGCAGCTGTGCACTATGATAGCAATTTAGGCTTTGGAAAGTCCAAGTTTAGAAGCTTCAAGTAGATCCAAACTACCCGTGGTGCCTACGTCTGTCCAACTGGAATCACATTCTATGTATATTATGTACTATCATGTGCAAGTACAATTTTCTGAAATTTTACAAATACCCTGGTTTCCTCCCATATCCCAAAGACATGCTGTAGGTGGATTGGACACTCTAAATTGTCCTAAGGCGTGAGTGCATGCATGAGTTTGCGCTGTGGCGACACCTAATCGGGAAAAGCCAAAAGAAGAAGAAGGTCATATCTAACCTGATTGAATGAGGTTTCCAATCTAAAAATACTGATCACAATCCATACATGATTATAACAGAAAAAAATAGTAAAATTAGTATTTTTTTTTTGGGGGGGGGGGTGAGATCTGCCTGCAATGTGGGAGTGTATCACTGGGTATGTTTGACATTTTATAATAAAAATAACTGAGCGGAGTTGGGTAGCCTACCATGGACTTTGCTTAAAGTTTGATTTCAGGTGGAAAAGACAAATTTGACTGGCATATTACAATGACAAAACAGATAAGTTCTTGTTTTCCTGCATGACACTTCCTAAGATATTTCAGATATTTTTTTTTTTGGGGGGGGGGTAAGAAGCACCCTGCGAAGGAACTCATAAATGTAAATTTTCCTTACAGGAAAACTAGCTCTGCAGGCTGCTGACTGAAGTGCTGTCAATGATTCTTCCACTGATACAATTCCTGCCATAATCTTGCTTTAAAGAGGCATAATTCTACTATAAAAATGTCTCTTTCATGGATAAACATATTTCACCTTATGTAATGCCAACACACTATAAATACGTCCTACAACAATATGACACTTTATATCCAGTCCTGTGTAATCTTCCTGTAACATAAGGCTCTTTGCCTAAAATAACAGAGACATTGTCCAAAAGGCTATTTATATATAAATGTTATACATATACATCATGAACATAGATTCATAACAGGAAATATATAAGTTTAAAATTGAAAAGTATAACACAGAAAGTAAGATACTAGTACTTTAAAGCCTGACATTTTACTATACATAATATCTCTTACCTCTGAAAGGTTTACCATTAGTACCAAGTAGCATATAAGCATGTGTATATATATATATATATATATATATATATATATATATATATATATATATAAACACACACATATATATATATGTATATATATGTGTGTGTGTGTGTGTGTGTGTGTGTGTGTGCGCGTGCTTGAGTGTGTGTGTGTGTGTGTGTGTGTGTGTGTGTGTGTGTGTGTGTGTGTGTGTGTGTGTGTGTGTGTGTGTGTGTGTGTGTGTGTTTTCTGTACGTGAACTTTAATTGCGCTAAATCTAATGGACTGAATTTTTTTAATTCACTGTTCCATGTATAAACTGACAATAACCCATTATTTGTTGCTATTGCATTGAATGGTCCCTTCAGGCAGTAATCTATGTTTAAACTTAAGGAAGGCAGCTGCACATATTTTAATAGTCCCTGTATTTTCTAATTTGATGCTTAGTATCTCAGCTTGTTTAGTTGAAGCCTTGTGTTGCCACAATCCCACGCACATAATGATGTCACCAAGCACAGCATGAATAAGCAGCCCATTGAAATGAATGAAACAAGATTTTATCAAAGTACTTAACTATGATAGCAGCACTTCAGAGAATAATAAAGACAACAACTTACCTTAAAAGCCCCTTCTAAATAAGCAAAAAGGAAAAAAAAGTTTAATTCTTGCAATTGCAACCTGCTTGATCTCCTGTTCTATAAATGAGCTTTCTAAACAGATTCCCTAGTAGACTGGTGCAAGAATAAATGTTATCAGATTATCATGTTTGTCATGTAAGGAATGCCCACATATAGCTTATACTCTGTAGGATTTACATATGGCATATAAGGAGCACACATACAAACACGTTTCTCCTCTGTACTGATCTGTACTCATAGACCATTGCATCACAGTGGAAAATATGTTTAGAATTCAATATACAGTCAGACTTATCATCAATTCGATTACAACAGGGGGAAAGTAAGCTATATGAGAAATATGTAGAATGATAATTAAAATTCAACTGATATGGAAAGTAGTCTAATCCTAATTTAGAGTTTTTCAGTTTATATTCTATTAATATTTCTGCTGATGCACATAAAATGAAGTATAGGTATAACTTGGGATTCGTTTAGAAAAGAGACAGACAGGTAGCGCATTTTCTCTTTTTATCTAGAAACGCTACATGGCACTTGGTTTCTCCATGCTAACCACAATTATTCCAGTAACGTGCACTTTGAACAGTCTATTACTGGATACATGAACAGCACTCAGAATAAGATGTTATTACGGTCAAACATTTTTTACATAGAAAAAACTGAATGGTATTTTCTTCACATTTCAGTCATTTGTTGGGTCAGCATCACTATTCACAGCTGGTAGGTGCAAAACCTATGATAGGAATAAATACTTCTGTTACTATATTTACCACACAAATATATTTTGGGAAATCATTTATTTGAAAACAACAATAGATATTACAATGTTAGCAGCAAAATGGTGTCTATGTTTTACAAGTGTGGAACTGAACAGAATTTAATTTGAGCTATTTTGTAACATTTAAAATGTATAAAATGCAGAGTGACCCTGTAGTAATCTTAAATATGGTTGTTAACTTTTAGTGTTGTTGATAAGTTGAGAATGAGCGTATACACCCCTGCACTGACGTGTGCTGTTCATTTATGCAATTTATCACTTGTCAGCATGTTTTGTAGTACATTTGGCCATCTGCAGCTGCAAAACGATGCATGTGGTTAAGACCATGAGCAAATTCAAAGAAAGATTTCTCCAATTTTAGAGCTATAAAAAGATCTAAACCCACAAATGCTTCAGCAGCACATATTTCTCAGTCTAGGGATAAGGATGTATTTAAGTTTTGCAATCTGGAAGTTGTAACTCTGGAGAACAGCTGACAGAAAATGCACTGTTAACAAGGCTTCATTCAAGCTGTAGGAATTAGACATGAATCATTTTGAACCTAAAGGAATGTTTTCAGATCATGTCATTTTATTAAAGGACAGATGACTACATTAACAAAGCCGTTCTTGAGATTTTTTTCACCAAACAGTTTAATTTCCGATTTACTTTAAATATATAGAGGATGGAAGGCATGTTGTTTTAAACATTTACTACTTCAAATCATGCTTTGGCAGACTGGGATATCATGTTTGTATAACAGGGACAATATGCAAAGACATTCCCCAGGATTCATAAAGCCTGCATCAGGTGCAGGCATAGCGTCGGCGTTCTAACACCAAAGATGACCGCCAAGCGATTCAGGTACGAACTGTTTCCACGTGCACTACCTGCATACGCTACGCCCGCACAACTCCCGAGCCTTGTATGCTAATTACCCCATGTGCAGCAGTGTAGCATGCAAAAGAAGGTATGTAGCGATTCAGGAAGTGGTGCAGGCATAGTGTAAGCTTGCAGAAATGTAAACCATAGAAAACGGTTTACATTTTTGCAAAC
Organism: Protopterus annectens; assembly: GCF_019279795.1. NCBI lineage: Eukaryota > Metazoa > Chordata > Ceratodontiformes > Protopteridae > Protopterus > Protopterus annectens. The sequence continues at coordinate 360,934,070 of NC_056747.1, read as the reverse complement.
ATAAAATTGGAGCCATGACAGCTGACCAAACACATGTATTATATTGTTAATATATGCCAATGGCTAAATATATAGCCATTGGCATAAAAAAATGTACAAAATATAAAATTAACAGTTAATATATATAGTCACACTATCGTGACGTGGAAGCACAGGGCAGTGGTGCGCAAAGGGGATCTCAAGGAATATATAAAAATATAGAATAAAACCACAATGAAACACATATCATGATTTCCCCATAATAGTCAATGGCAGGCATGCTACACCATACTCATGGCGCAAGGGTTACTAAGGGGCAGTGACAGTGTTATACGCAGTAGCTAGGAATTAGTAGGCAATGCCATGCAAATGAGAGGAGTAATAGTGAATCGCAGATTCCCCGCTGGTGTAAGCATAGCGTTATAACACCGCGGTGTGCCCTTGAGATAAAGATGACATCAAGAGAGGGGTGTGTCACCATTGCTATAAGCACATTGGAGCATTGCTAAACCTGTCTGCCCCTAGCTAGGCAAAGCTGCAGGATAGGGGTGTGTTGAATTGGCCATAGCTATGCTTAGCTGAGAGTACACAAGGTAACCAAGTATGCATGTGAACGGAGATGAAAACGCGTGTAAACCCGGTAAACGGGTATGCGCGGCGCTCACTGCAGCTGAAACAGGAAGGATATAGGAAAGAAATAAGGAAATGCTGCAGCAGTGAAATTGGAGTACAAATGACTAATTAACACCTAGGAGCCTATAATGGGACATTGACAACAGCTAACAAGGCTGCAAGCAGCTAGCTGCAGAACAGGGAAGGGGAGGGGCTGTACTGCAAAGAAAACAGCAAAGTGTCAAAGCAGAACAAAGCTGATATGCAGTATATCATCTACAAGGCACATTTTGCCATGACTGGGTAGGGAAAGTACAAAACAAGAAAGACGGCAGGTGGATGCATACCTGATAATGGGAGGGGATCCAGGTCTAAAAGTGAATTAAAGGGCAACAGATTAATCAAGGCAGGCAAGTAGATCTCCACAGTAAAGGCCCCACACTTGCAGTACTCATTGCAAAACCCATAATTAAGACACGCTGCAGCTGGAATAGCTCATACACACCCACTTACATCAGCAGCATCCATAGCACAATACTATAAAGTGTGAAAGCACCTCACACACATTTGTGTATTCCCGCACACACTGCACCAGTGGTGTATACAGATGGGGAACTTTTATTATGTACCTGTTAGGGGCTGCCATAGCTTTGATCCACCAGCATGTGTTAGAGACTGAAGGTGGTGTGGAGGAAGATGCACACAACCACCTCAGGCACCAGAGGAGGAGGAGAGTGTTCAGGCCCAGGGCAACCTACCAGGGGCTACATGATCTGGAGATAGTAGAGCATTACAGGGTGGACAGGGACATCCTACAGCAACTTGTGGAGCTGTGCCGGCCACTCCTCACAGCCAGAACAAACAGAGGGGAACCCATCCCAGTGGATACGAAGGTATGTGTAAGCCTGAGAATACTAGCTACAGGTACCTTTCAAAGACCAACTGGGGATATCATGGGGATCTCATAGGCATCAGCATCCAGGGTACTACACCAGTTCCTGGATGCCATGTTACCACATGCCAATGAACACATATACTTCCTCCAAATGCAGGAGGAGTTGGCCAGCAATATGTGTCTCTTCCACCATGTGGTAGAATACCCGGAGGTACTGGGTGCAATAGACTGCATGCACATACACATCAAGTCACCACCCAGTGAACAGGGTAGGCGCTACATAAACCACAAGGAATACCCCTCCATCAACTGCCAGGTCGTGTGCAATGCCCAGGGCATTATCATGGATGTGTGTGCTGGCAGACCTAGAAGCTATCATGACTCCCACATCTGGCATGCCTCACAGCTGTATCAATTATTTTTTATTTTTTATTTATTTATTTTACATTTGTTAACCGGGCTAGTCCAACTGGATACATGTCCATTTTCAGTGGAGGCCCGAGGAGAAAAGCTCCACTATCTAATGCATAATAACAAAAATACATTCAAAGTACATAGGTAATTTAAGACACAACTAAAACAGGGATTTAAAATTACATAGGGAATTAAGACGCAAGTAAAACAGGCATATAGGCTTTCCTTTCAGTAAGTTCAAAAAGGTGAATACAGAGACTATCAAATTTCTACAGTACAGGTCAAAGTACATAGGTAATTTGAGATTCAACTAAAACAGGCATTCATAATTACATAGGGAATTTAAGACTCAACTAAAACAGGCATTTAGGCTATCTTTTCAGTAAGTTCAAAAGGTGAAAACAGAGACTATCAAATTTCTTCAGTACAGGTATATAAAATGTGAGACAGAAATAATTAAGTAGTTTAAAAGCAAAGATAGAGTTACTAGAAAATTTTAGTTTGAAGTTGAGAGAGTCAATTTCTTAGGTAGAGATGAAAAATAAAATGGAGAAATAGAGTTGGGAGACAGTGCAAAGGATGCAGGAGAAGGTATGAGGTACGTGATCAGCTAGGGTTATTGCAAGAGCAAAGCCAGTGATTGGTTAGAAAATGTTTCAGTTGAGTTTTAAATAGTGTGATAGAAGTTTGGGCTAAGAGGTCTGTAGGAAGTTGATTCCAAATTTTATCAACTGAGTTGGAAAATATAGAGTCACCTGCTGTATTCTTTGATAGAGAGGTTTGAATCAGTATTTTATTGGAAGAGCGTAGGGTTTTAGGTTGTTATAGGGTTTTATCAGGGTGGAGAGCATTGGTATCTTTTCTGGGTGGTGAAGGGCTTTATGGGCAGTTGTAAGCTGATAGTATTGAATTAGGTGAGGTAACTCCAGCCACCCTAGGTTAAGGAGGTTCAGGCAGTGATGTGTTTTATATGGAGAGGCAGTGGCAAATTTGGCAATGTTGTTATAGGCTGTTGTAAGCCTATTGATGTTATGTTTAGAAAGATTAGTATATATGGGTGATGCATATAGTAGAGTAGAGATAGGATATGTTCTGGCTATGGTAGTTCTTGCTTCAGGAGTTAAGAAAGATTTGATTCTGTAGAGAGAACCTAATTTTTGTTAGTTGCTTTTATGATAGAGTTGATATGAAAATCAAATTTTAGTAGGTTGTCGATAGTAACTCCTAGAAGTTTGGTTGTTTGGTCAGGAGAGATAAGGGTGCCATTGTTAGAAGTAAGTGTGAAACTAATAGAGGGAGACAGGTGTGTGGGTGAGAAGAGGAGAAGTTTAGTTTTCTTAGGGTTTAAGAGAAGGCAGTGATTGGAGAACCATTGTTCTATGGTGGTAAAAGTTTTTGAGTAAGTGAGTGGAGGTCAGCTTGGGTTGTGGCAGAGCAGATGATGGTGGTGTCATCGGCGTACTGAATGCAAGTAGTTAGTGGGGTGGCTAGTTACAGGTCGTTAATAAAGATGGAAAATAAAAGAGGACCTAAGATGGAGCCCTGAGGTACTCCTAAAGTGGTAGGGAGAAGTTCGGAAAGATTGTTGTTCCATAAAACAGCTTGTTTCCGATTCTGAAGATAGGAAGTAAATCAGCTTAAAGCAAGATTATTGAGAGAGAGAGATTTTAAACAATGTAGGAGGAGTTGGTGATTCACCATGTCAAAGGCTTTTGACAGGTCTACAAAGAATGCAGATGAAAGAAGATTGTTATTCCGGTTTATATTAATGGAGTCTATGAAGGATAATAAGGCTGTTGTGGTGCTATGGTAGGGACGAAAGCCATGTTGGCAAGTAGCTAGAAGGTTATTAGATAGGAGGTGATTTAAAAGCTGTTTGTGGATGCATTTCTCCATTATTTTAGCAATAGGAGATAGCAGTGCTATAGGGTAGTTAGTACTCAAATGAATCGCCCCCTTTGAAGAGAGGGATGATGTGGGAGATTTTCCAGAGTGAGGGTATAGTACTTTCTTTTATGGTTCTGTTGATTAGAATAGAGATAGGGTAGGCAATAGCTTTAGCACCTAGCTGGAGATATTCCGCTGGCAATTTGTCAGCTGAGGGGGTTGAGGGCCAAAGGAGTAGGAAATTGCTGAGAGGAAACAATCAGCCAGGTATAATAACAGCAGGTAACAACGGCAGATCAGTAGTCAGGAATCAGAAAAATGAATACTAGTTGTATAAATCCAAATACAGCAAAAAGTAAGTATTACTTTACAAATCTGAACACTTTTAAAAGAAATTCCTGAGGTCTAATGGCTTACCGGCTAGCAGAATGTAATTGCTGAAGAGCACTTGTGTCCTGGTGGGAGACTAGAGATTTAAAGATGGCTCCATGCTCAGCAGGATTCTAATATAGACTTTGTATTGGGGGAGATAGCACAAGGGGTGTAAACCAGGTGGAATGCAAAGAAACCAGAGAGGCAATCAGTGGAATTCAGTGAAGGCCTCAGAGAGGGTACGTAATAATTCAAACTACCTGTAAAGTGAAGGAGAGAAGAGACAGCAAAGTTTATTAAGGTTGGGAGTGTGTCTTTACATTGACTTGCTGATTAGTAACCAGTTTGTGCACAGATTAGAGTAAGGAGATACATTAGCAATGATAGAGATGCAAATAAGCAGGTGATCCTCCAAGTGATACAACCTAAGGCAGAAAGAACTGAGAGGGCTGCTTGATGGTTAATTTAATTTAGTCACAGGGATATGAATTAAAATCTATACTGTCTATTGGACAGTTAGGATTACTGTACTATCGGGGGGGGGGGGACACAAGGCTACAACAGTCAGTTTTATTAGCAAGCTGAGAACTACTAAGAAATACTGCTAATGTAATAGCTTCACTCTCATAAAACATACAAGTAGAATGCCTGGGTGGGCTGACCCTGCTCTTGAAGCTCAAAATGTATATCCTTGTTTAGTTTGCAATACTGATTCCTTCTTACACTGTATAGATGGAGTGGTAGCCACAGACTGCAGATTTGCTTGAGTGTGCTCCTGCTCTTGAAGCTCAAAATGTATATCCGTGTTTAGTTTGCAATACTGATTCCTTCTTACACTGTATAGATGGAGTGGTAGCCACAGACTGCAGATTTGCTTGAGTGTGCTCCTGCTCTTGAAGCTCAAAATGTATATCCTTGTTTAGTTTGCAATACTGATTCCTTCTTACACTGTATAGATGGAGTGGTAGCCACAGACTGCAGATTTGCTTGAGTGTGCTCCTGCTCTTGAAGCTCAAAATGTATATCCTTGTTTAGTTTGCAATACTGATTCCTTCTTACACTGTATAGATGGAGTGGTAGCCACAGACTGCAGATTTGCTTGAGTGTGCTCGGCTAGCAGAATGTAATTGCTGAAGAGCACTTGTGTCGTGGTGGGAGACTAGAGATTTAAAGATGAAGACTTCAATTTATTTGCCGGGGGGACATCCCAAATGGCCACATGGTGGGGGATGCTGGCTATGCACTGGAACCATGGATGATGACTCCCATCAGAAATGCACACGCACCCATGCAGGAAAGCCATAATGAGGCATACGCACAAACCAGAATCATCATAGAGCATGTGTTTGGGATGCTGAAATCACGGTTCCGTTGCTTGGACATATCTGGGGGAGCCTTGCAGTAATCAACAGGCACATGTGCCCACATCTTCATAGTGTGTGCCATGCTATACAATATGGTCCTGCATTAACAGCTGCAGCAGGGACAGAATGGTGAAGGCCCTCACAGCCCACCACCATTGCCAAGGGCCCCACAGGCACAGAGGTACTCAGACCATGAACACCCTGAGCCAGCCCCAGTAGGCAGATGGAGGCGTGCCCAGTATGCCCATGCCTTGGCAAGGAGGGAACATATAGCACATACACTGACAGTGTAGGCACCTAGGGACTGACACCTTTCTCCACCTGCACACACAGTAAAAATGGATGGCACACACACAAGACTACCTGTAAATTTTCATGTATAGGCAGTCTACTGTGTGCATCCAACATAGGCAGCCCTCAACTATTGCACACACAACAGCCATTGGCACAAGGTAAGTCAAAACCTGAACAGTAAATTAAGCTATCAGCATATTCAGATACTGTATGTATAGATTCATAGGTAGGTACTTGGCCAACTGCCAGAGGCCATTCATAAGCCCAGCCAAAATGTGTCAGCTTTTGCCACCCCATTGATTCATTAACTGTCCCTCTGTGGAGCAGAGTCAATGGCGGGATCCCTGGGGTGCATCTACTGTTCCCCATCCAGCCTTCAAGGTTTCTCTTGCAGAGTGTTAGTGAGGGGCTCTGTATAATGTAGTTAGGGATGTTGTTCCAAAGTATGGGGAGTGTCTGTGACAGGAAGCTGTCCCTCCAGCATCTTCCAGTTATTGTTGTGGCAAGGTTCAGCTCACTACAGTGTGTGGCTCACTGTGACATGGATTCCCATAGGTGGAGCATATCCATCAAGCCTGAGTTCGACGCAGCTGTGTTGGCCAGCGGAGATCATCTCTGGGTAAATGAGATGCCACTGAGTAAAGCAGGAGTTTATTCCGTCTGGCTGCATAGGCCATATGTTGGAGGCCAGTATTCCCCTTGGCGAGGTACATTTATGGACCACCCAGCTGTTGGAAGTGTCTTCTGAGGTACATCCCACATGGGTTATTATACCCTGTGATGGGACTGATGAGTGATGAGTAAAGGGGCACTATATCCCCAGTATGTCTAGATGGGAATCCTTTAGTAATCAGATGGCCTACATAAAAGAATGTCTTAACTACTCTGGAGATATGATTGTCAAAGGGGAGATTACTATCCACCTTAGTCCCCAGATACCCCATTACCTCATCTGTATTAAAGTGGCTGCCACTTATGTGTTAATATGTGGGTACCAATTCTACAATGGAATGACTATGCAGTTAGTGGCACTTGGCTGGAGGCCATGTCATTGGCACCCTGTGATTTTCTCCGTGAGGCCCCTTGAGGGATGTCTGTGTCAGCAGGACTATCAGTCATGGCTCCCAGTTCGCAGTCATTGCCAAACATGGTCTGCCATAGTCCACCTGTGTTTGCCTGTACCTCTGAGATGTATATGCCAAACAGTAGGGCTCCCAGGACTGAGTCCTGTGGGACACCAGTCGTGACTGGTCAAGGGTTGGACCTGGAGACCGCTAGTCATACCATGTGGGTTCTGTGTGTAAGCCTGTTGGCAACCCAACCTGTGATGTATGGGTGAATGTACAAGCTGGTGTGTTTATCAATAATACCTGAGTGGGGCATGGTGTCAAAAGACTTGGCGAGGTCCAGGTAGTCCACCTCCCCCATCATCTAACGTCTTGGTAACTGTATGTAAGATGCCAAACAGGTTCAGTAGGCATGAACTACACTTAACCAAGCTGACCTGGGTTGAGTCACGTGTTCGGAAGTTACCAATGTCATTGTTAATGAGTGCCATGAGGATGTGAGCCATACCATTGCAGACCAGGTTAGTCAGGTTTATGGGGTGGTAGTTACCATGGTCATTTGTGATTCCACCTTGATGGAGTGGAATAACCATTGCCACGTGCCATTGTATGGGCGTGTAGTCTGTGGAGAGGCTGAGGTAGGAATGCTTAATTAGGTGGGGGGGCAGGTTGTCTTGTATAGTTTGCAAGATGCAGTCTAAGTCAACATATGCCTCCATTGACGCTGTGTTCTGCTGTTAGAGAGGGCCATTTCCACCTGTGTGTCTCTGATGGTTGAGATACTGTACCTTTCGGGTAGTGTTGTGGGCTCTTTAGGGTGTGAAGTATGCACCAAATGTATCTGCAAGGATGTTGGTGATATCAGTATGGTCAGCATATTTTGTGATATTTTTCACCGGCACAGTGAAAATCTGTGTGTCACCATGTATATCTTTGACATACCCAAAGAAGGATTTGTGGTTATCTTTCGAATCCTTGCGTATTCTCCTCCTGATGTTAGCCTTGGATGATGTCATGAGGGACCTACGTATCATACTAATAGTGGTCAGGGATGTCTGCCCTTCATGGGATTTGCTGTGTGTCTGGAACACTGTCCTACTTCTGCAGTATAGCCTGTTTATTGCAGAGGTCCACCAGACCGATGTCCTTGTCTAGGAGGAGTGAGTCTCGGTTTACCAGTGATGGCACGATCCATACATCCACATAGGTGCTTATAGACTGAATTTGTAAATCTATCTGTATCTTGTGCAGTGTTTCCCCTTAGCGTGGGGGCTGTGAAACTCCCCACCCCTGTCACTAGTAGTGTACATTTAGCTGTAGGAAAGGTATACACTGTGGTATCCGTGGGTGGGGGAAATGCTTGGGTGTGGAAACAGTGAATAGTTCATGGTCAGATCTAACCAGTGACCAGTTAACCTCCACTGTGGTGCACCTGTTGCCCATGTTGGTGATGACCACTTCTAATAGTTTCCACCCCACGTTAGGGAGGTTACTACCTGATACAGGGCATATGAGGTGATAAATTCCAGGAAGCACTGGACCTGGAAGTGAGTACCAGAGTACGTTTCCCATTTAAAGGTATGGTAGTTGACATCGACCAATGCCAGGGTGTGCGTTAGGATTGTCATGTTCTCCACTGTCTCCAGGTAGGTGGAGTGGAGGTCCTGGGTCATGGAGGGTGATCCGTAGCAGGTCACAGTTTATATTGCCATTGTGGCTGATGTTAGCTGCACATGGATGATCACAGAGGTATCATGCTGCCCCACTAACCTGGAGGTGTAGGTATCCCTGATGAATATGGATACAGCCCCTCCATGTTCTGTGGCTGAAATGTGTGGTATGGGTTGTACTCTAGTAGGGCTGGTGTGCTCTCAGGAGCCTTACGACAGATTTCAGTTAATGCACAGATGTTGATGTTGTCCATCCTAAGGAGTGCTGTGAGTGCATGCATGTTGTGATCACAACCCCTGCTGTTGAGTAGCATAATCCTCATTGAGTCTGCTATTGTGCTGTTTATGGAGCTGGTATTCACCTTCGAGACTCTCCTAAATAAGGCACCAAGGGAACGCCAATAGCCTTGGCCAGTATTCAAAAGCCTAAGGCTGACACATAGGCCGGTATGGTATCACTGCATGCATGTCCCCCATCTGTGCTTGTTTTTCATCTCCCCTGTAGGTGACCTACTGGTAAGCAATAGAAAGCCTTAAACTTATACAAGTCTTCTAGCTTCCACGATAGGCTTTTGGAGTGACTAATTATCAGTGTTCTTTATGTTCCTGCTGTACTCATCTGTTTTCTGACTACATGGTGATTTCTCACTGTATATTGCGATCTGAAGGTCTGTTTATTCACATATTATGGCTGTGATGGCCTGCACGTTAGAGGTTCACAGATAGCCTACTACCTATCTTCCCAAGGGCAGTTAGAAGCATAGCTACAGTGTGTTGGCTTTCCTCGCATCATTGATGAAGTAACTGAGCCTCTGTCAAGCATAGCCAATGAAGCAATTCCAGGCAGAGTTGCTGGAAGCTGTTGAAGACTGGGGTTGTGGATGGTGATAGGGGCACTTAGTGATCTAAAGAGGGCATGTTAATATGACAATTCAACACCATTCAATTCCCCCAACAGGTCTCGCAGCTATGAATCTGGACAGGCTCCCCTACCCCCTGGCTGTATGGTTCTGGGACACATGATCCCAGGGGTGTATAGTCTGCTACCCATTCACACAACAAGGTTTCCCTTGAAGTGTGTCAGTGAGGGGCTATGCCTAATGTAGTTAGGAATGTAATGTATTGTCTCACAGTACATTTGTTATATGTTGTAATTTCAAGAGTACGTGAAGCTCAATGAGTTTGGGGGCCTCCGCCCTTTGCTTAGCCTAGCTTACACAGAAATCATCTAAATAGGAAATAGGCAGAAACAATGTTAATGTCAACAGTGTAATGGTTACAGCATCTGAATAGTATCTGTGCATTCGAGGTTACAATCCCAATAAAGGCAGGGATGTTTAGCATGTGCAAAAGTATACCTTAACCACAGCTTGCATATATAGGTAGCAATTATCTGTATAATAAACATTCAAAACACCCATATAAACTCATGTGTGCTGGAGAGTACAGTCAGCAGAAAATGTAATGTTATGTCACCACATAATGAGATGTTACTTCACTGACATGTATATATCCGGAGTAGTTAGCGGATGTGGCCGTGTTTGCGCGCACAGGTTATACGTTACAAAGTTTGTTTAACTGTGTTTAACCACTGCTATAATGTCACACAAACACTTTTAAACATGCTTACAACTGCTTAAATGAGCCTTATTCTGCATTAAAAAACATTTGTAAAGCATCGCAGGTGTCGAATCCTGGACCATGCACACTATAGTGATGGGACTTACCACTAAGCCATCCAAGGTGTATACATGTTTCATGGTCTTGAGACTACACCTTATACCATATGCATTTCACTGAAATGATCACAAATGGGGCAGTCACTTTCTGTACATATGTACAGTACATTGTAATGAACTGTAGTTTGTGAACCAACACATTCCAGTCTACATATGTATTACTGTTACAAACTAATACGAAATATATATATATATATATATATATATATATATATATATATATATATATACATGTCAGCAATGTCTGCAGATATATATATAGTTACATCAATAGCCATATATATAAACATCTATGAACACACTTCGTGACACAGAAGCACTCCAAAGGAATTGGAGTGTACATAAAACACATGCAGCTCTGGTATTATAACAATTAATATTAACCTAATTCACCATAGAAGGGGTGGTTGTTGTGTATGTGAAGATTGGGGTGGGGGAGGAATGATGGGTAATGCAATCATGCATCAAGGAGGGCCTGGGCCAGATGTCCAATAAGTGAAATGGAGGGGCATACATGAAGTATGGGGACAATATAAAAAGGACACAAAGCAAGAACCTTTCTCATTCATAATACACCCTGTCAAGTCACATTGCAACACCTAATTTCACAAACATATGAACATTAACATGTATCAGACATATGTACACCAACTGACTGTCACATTTGTTTTCAGTAGTGAGGAATGTCTGTAGTACAATGTATATTCTAGACACCATAACATTTGTACATATCTCAGATGCCTTAGTGGTAAAGTCAGTGACTGTGGTGTTCATGGTCCTGAGTTCAAGACCTGCAAGAGCTGTTAGGTTATTTTGAGGGCCAGAATAAGGGCTGTTGGATGCAGGTGGGTTAAAGCACTCTTAAGCAGTTGTACGCAGGTTTCCACATGTTTGCGCGATGGTAAGTGGTGCT
>NC_056747.1:360896778-360911887 GCF_019279795.1 Protopterus annectens | reverse complement strand
CTGTAATGGAGGCACAGGCACATGCTGAATGGCACAACAGAGAAGGTCTGAGGCTTCAGAGAGCTGCCGTCCATTCATTAACTGACAACATCCAGGCACTTGCAAATGCTCACCATCATCTTGCAGATGTTTTGGATAGACAATTGGGTGACATGGTGGGAGTCCTTGATCATGGCATGTCAATCCTCGAGCGTGGAATGTCTGTGCTGAAACATCTGGTGGGAGTGAGGCGTTGGGCATGTGGATGTAGGTCAGCTACATCACCTGTTGAAGGTCTATGTGAACATGCTACTGCACATGCCCACTCCCATAGTGATGGTAGCAGCAGCAGTGCAGCTGGTGCTGTGCAGTCCACACCAGGACACAGCAGGCCATGTACTCATGGTCCTGGATGATCCCAACAGGGACACAATTCCAGTGGACATGTCATCAGACAATCTGGACCTCTGACTGGTAGTGCCCATGCAACCCCTGGCAGGCGCAGGTCACGTGGCCGGATACCGTGAACTGTGAAACCTGCCTTGTACAGTCTGCAGCTGTTAGTAATACCCCTGTGTAGGCCAGCCACATGCCAGACCTGTGTGCATGCATACACATACACTGGAAACAAATGTAGGGCACCTCAACACACACACACACACACACACACACACACACAACATCCACACATGCTCAATGATATCACAGGCCCTAACACACACACACATGATGTCATCCAATGGCACAGCCTAAGCCTCTGGCAAAGATTATCACCCTGTGCATATGATGATGCCTGTGCCGCATCCCTGTCATCCACACCATCGGTGCAGGGGCATGTTCATATGGTATGATGCACAGGGTGAACATACTAGGTAGAAAATTGTAGATTAATATTGCTGAGTAGTGTTGACAGGCAGCAGACATACCATGTATTACAGTTTTAGAATGCATTTTCTATGTTTTACAGTATGTATCATGTGTAACAACACTAACAGCATGTTGATCTTGATGTTCTGCCTTCCCCTTTCAGGTGTAGTTGCATGTGCTGGGGATGTTGGTGTTTGCGGGTGTCCCATATGTACATGTTGACTACCCACAGGTCAGTATGACAATACCTGCATGTAGCTTCCATATCACAGTTATATTTTCCCATGTTTCAGTTATGTTTACTGTTCTAATGATCCAAGAGCATGATAGCTGTTTAGTAAGCTACTGTGTTCAGAGCTGTAACATCCATAGGGGTGACATCACAGGTATAGCTACGTGAAGCACGGAGGAGGTAAAAGAATGGTATGCCGGATGACAAGGGTAAAGGCCAGTGGAAATAGTGGCTTTCTCATTGGGAAGTGGTAATACCCACTGCCATGACAGCATGCAAACACAGACACACCCACGCACTCAGGGATTCACAGACACAGTAACACACACTCTGACAACACACACAGTTGCCAGTGTTCGGATGAGAACCCCTGCCTATGTGCATATCATCATTACAGTACTATGCAATTACAAGACGTGCCACAGAGATTATACATGCACAGGTAGTTGGAATGGCCTAAGATTGAGGACATTGACAGGGACACTACACTGCAGTGAGTGTATGTGGGGAGGGGGGGTCCATCAGTAGGCTATGTAACAACAGGTCACACCCCAGGGTGTACATGTTAATAGGCGGTTAGAATGCCCATCTACGATTGATGACATCAACAGGGATGCTAGATTGCATTGAGTGGATGGGGGAGGGGGCATTAACATTTCACTATGGTAAAATACAGCCTCACTCCAGGAACCGGACAGCCATACACACATACACACACATACACGCGCGCATGCACACGCACACACGCACACACACACACACGCACACACACGCGCACACACACACACACACACACACACACACACACACACACACACACACACACACACACACACACACACACACACACACACACACACTGTGGCATTCACAAAGATATACACCTATGTCACACACATACAGACACTTTACATGTATAAGGTTTAACCACCTGCCTATGCCTTTCTTTCTACCCTTCACTCTGTACTGGTGTCAACAACAGTGTTCAGGAGAGTGATAACATGTGGGATGTATTCCCAACCATACGTGACATATATGGACACACACACCCACACGTGCCAGTACTGTGAATCAAACACCTGCCTATCTCATGATAGGAACTACAGAAGTACATCACTATCGCATCCAGTACAATGCTTACTGACTATTTCCTTTGATAACTGTGCTGATATATGCACAATATATGCACAGGGGCGGTATTACTGTTACAGGTGCCATGAGGTTTGCCTTCAGTGTCACCCTTACCACATTCTACATTGTCTGTCTTCCACTTCAATTAACAAAACCTGACCTTAGCAGTTACACAGCTTATTGTAGGACTGGTTGTAACACACCAGTGAGCTGTCCTCAGTAATCATTCATCTGCAAAGAAGCCCCACTACTTTGTAGTCATGTCCAAACATCTGTCCATACATCATGTACCGCTTACTGTACTTAGAGTATATCACCATATACAGTTGGCAATGCTGAGGCTGCATTGCAACAGCATGATGTACTAAGACAACAGTCACCTTCAGACATCAGACACTGCACACACACATGGAACCTACACAAACATCAGTACATGTACACATATGCGGTCTACATCAATAAGTGCACTAGCAGGTCAAGAGGATACATTCCACACCTTCCCCAAGCCATGTGTGAAACACAGCCGAGCATTACACCATAATGGATGTTGTATTCATGTACTGGTAGGACACCACCACTTTCACTGAGTAGCCAAGTGTACATATATTACAAAAGCACATAATCAGCGAGACACACACAGCATTATTCCATGTCATGCTCCTACAAACTGTTACTTGACAGTGCCATGGTGAAGTAAGGGTACTGTAATGGTCAACAGTGAGCACAACATATTTGCCACATACACCTCATGTTTACTGGAAGAGTGCCAGCAATGTGCTCTGTTAAAGCTAGGCAGTACACTCATTCAAGCATGTGCGAGGTCTGGGGCTTGTAAACATCTCACCCCAGCATGTACTGGCTATTGTGGTACTAGGGCTAATGTCCAGACAGCACACAGCATGCATGGCATGCAATTGTTGACATGGGGTATATGTAGGAGCTGTGGCCACACATGGCTGTACATGTCATGAACATATCATATGTGACTACTCAGGAACATACAGAGCAGAGCTGGATTTCCCTGAGTCTGTCAATACAGGCCTTGTGTAGGTCCTATGGCCCTGTTATTTGGGTATGTTTGTAGGCATTGCATTAGGTGGACGTGTCTAAAGACATACATGCCACATGGGGTGTTGTATGATATGATAGGTGTCATGGGTGACCAGTAGAGAGGGAATATTACTACTGTCAACATAGATATCAAACCTTATGTACTATTAGCATGCTATCTGCCATGTGCATGTGTGTAATGACTGTAGCCACCTGTATGTAGAAAGGATAACCAAAGCTATGGTAATGTCATTTATGTTTTATGAGTGTGGGATGTACATATCCAGGGCTGGTACAGTTAGGTCTTATCCAACCATGAGGGTGTTGTTTACTGGTGTACAGCAACAGGTGACTATGTTAATGCTGACAACATCCGACGGACCCTGGTATGTGTACAACTGAGCTGGTTACAAACAGTGGCATTATTGCACTGCATAACACATTATGCAGCTGTGTCTGTACATGGGTACTTTGTACAGTTGATGTAGGCCTAGGTACAGTCCACCAATCGTGGGTTATCTGGTGGTCTACCATACTATGTCATACCACATATGGATGTGTGTTGGTAGTCTGGGAACAAGGTGGTGGATGTATATGAGGATACAACCTAGAATGCAGCATTTGCCACTGTCACCTGTACTTGAATCATCTGTGATGCGTTATGCCAGAGTAGTGGTCTTTACATGTGAGTAGCCTTTATGAATATGTGTACAACACCACCTGGAATGATCCATGCCACTGTTATGGCCCACATGCCTGGATCTGAGTTATATGGTGGTAGTGCAATTGTGCACTATAGAGCCTTCAGCCAGGTGTTCCTCACTGCACAGATGTCAGTATTCCCCATTGTAGGTTCTACATTGAGCATATGGATTACTAAAGCCACACATCTAACACTGGTTAGCATAAACATCCAATGCAATTGTCATGTAGGTGTCAGGGTGTTACTTCTGGGTGTAGGACATTTGCCTTGAAATGCAGCTATATGGGTAAATGCGACCTAGGTATTATCCACACACACATGTAACATGGATGCATGTGCTCCGTGTTGAAGACTCGTCATTTGGTCATGACAGCCCGAAATGACAGACACTGGACAACCTCATAATAACAGCAGGACATTGGCTCATTGTTTTGGTCTAGCAGTTGCCACTCGTACCATGACATCACTGCACATGGCATTAATGTGCTTGGTAGCAAATGCCTCATGTAAGGTGTCAGACAGCAGCAGAACTTGTGTATATATCCAATGTGAGATATACTTAGGGTAGCAGTCCTGCTAATAATGACAACTACTAACACAGCCGGGAGAGGTCATCTTGACACCTGCACCTCAGCACCATTACACAAGGTGTCTCACACATTATACTTGCACATGCCACTGTTCCATATATAATGCCACTGTCCACAACCTGCTATCAATATATGCATTTCAGAGCAGCAAGGTGTGTGACACATGCTGTAGGTAGCATCCGCCTGTGCAACCCAGGTAACCTATTGTCTGTCACGTCCACATATGCATGAATGTGTATACGTAACATATATAGGTCAGTACTTCATGTACATGTATGCATATGTATCACACAGCACAGACACAGATATATCATTTACGGGCCACATACAGGTATCAGGTAGTACACCAGTATGATGTGCATATATACTGACAGGTAAGATGTACCTAGCTGTAAACCTGTGTGTTTACAATAGAAGTCAATTACAATGTGCTCTGTACATGTAAGTGTTTGAGCATGCACACTGTGGCCTTCAGTGGTTAAAATCAGAGTGCATCCCAAACAGCCCTGTGCTACTAAGTGTATGAGCGTACCCACTGCCACCTTGTGTAATATGAGTCAGTGCATCCAACAAGCCCTTTCTTACTAAGTGTATGAGCATGCCCAGTATAACCTTGTGTAGTTGTAGTCATAGTGCATCCCAAACGGCCCTGTGCTACTAAGTGTATGAGCATGTCCACTGTAACCCTGTACAGGGATAGTAGTTTCCCATTCCACAGATGGGCATACTCCAGTTCAGGTTCCTGTTGTGCTACAACTATACCTCTCAGGCCTACTTACAGATGATGTGTCTTGTTTGTGCATACAGGTTGTAATGGACACCTACTTTAAACACAGAGGTATACATCTATGTACTTCATGACTGTCAGTCTCCCTGTTGTTGTCCTCAATCTTAGAAGGGCAGTCTGACTGTCTTGGAATGTGTAATCTCTGTGGCACATCTTGTAACTGCGTAGTACTGTAATAGTGATCTGTAGATAGGCAGGAGTTCTGATCCCACCACTGGCAACTGTGTGTGTGTGTTTGTGTGTGTGACAGCAAATGGTTAAGGAGGAATATAAGTTGGCTTGGTCTCCCTTGCTATACGTCATGGAATGGTGCTTATGAAATGGTGTTTACAAATGCTGCTTATAAATTAATTTTTAATGTAATTGTATTTAAACAATTTTCCATTCATCCACTTATGTAGTACTTATGTAGTATGTATATATGATAAGAGGACATGCAGGTACATCTGTTTTTATATTTATTTTTATTTTTTAGATATTACATACATACATATATTTTATATATGCACAGTATTATATTTAATGCAACAGAATAATTTTAGCTGATATATTTATATGCAATTTAAGAATATTTATGCCTTTTATGAATGCATCATTATTAGTAATTCAAATTAATTGGAGTATGATGTCATAATTAATTGGAACATTGTAATGTATTTAATGGGCGTTTGGTTGTGTATTACTTGTCTGATGAAGGTGGGGAGATTGTCTCTACCGAAAGCGCTTACAGTAATTAAAGGTTTGTGTTCTGAGTCTGCTGGCTGAATTCGTTTATTTCCACTATTGCTTTTGGTTGTGTGACAGCAAATGCCTGAGTGTGTGTGTCAGCAAATGGCTGAGTGTGTTTATGTGTGTGTGTCAGCAAATGCCCGAGTGTGTGTGTCAGCAAATGGCTGAGTGTGGTTGTGTGTGTTTATTTGTGTCTGCATCCTGTCATGACAGCGGTTTTGCTGCATTCCAAAGAGATACCTCCTTTTCCACTGGCATTTATCCTTGTCAACTGCTAAACCTCTCTCTTCCCCCCTACCCACTGCAAGTAATCAGTCCTGTGATGTCACCCAGCTCAGAAGTGGAATCAGAATAAGTGTAATTGTATGTGTTTTGTGGCACATGCCCCAACTTCATACCACTGTACTGGTTACCTTTACATAGGCAAGACGTGTATGAACAATACTGGCAAGTGTGTGCATGTTTGTTTGTGTGACTACCCTGTAGCCAAGTTTACACATGTGTAATGTCTTTTAGCACACCATGGTAGCCATCTGTGGTGACCAGTGTCTACAAAGTATTACATAGTTAGGAATGGGAAAAAATACACAGTCAAGCAAAACTACAGTTGGGTATGTTATTTTCCTGTGCCACTGTTGAGCAGTGACACAGAAGTGGTCACCGGGGTGTAAGTCCATACCCATCATTCTCCCACCCTAACTCCACAATCCCTGGGGTAGATTACATTAGCCATCATTCTCCACCCTAAACTCCACATACACAACAACCATCCCTTCTCTGGTGAACTGCTTATGATTTAAATGTTATAACACAAGAGATGCCTCTGTTTTGTGTACACGTCAGTTCCTTTGGAACCCTTCTGTGTCACAAAGGGTGTTCAGACATGTGTATGTATATATATATATATATATATATATATATATATATATATATATGGCTATGTCTGTGTCTGTGTATATGCATATATATATGTGTGTGTGTACACATCCCCACATCCTGTAGGTGTATATATATATATATATATATATATATATATATATATATATATATATATATATATATATGTGTGTGTGTGTGTGTGTGTGTGTATGTAGTTATGACAGTTGTACAGATGTAGACTTGTCTTTGTTGTTTCACAGAGTACAGTACATTCAAGGGTACTGTACATATGTACACAAAGGGACTTTCCAATTTGTTTTCAGTACTGTGGAATACCTGTAGTAGGATGTGCATTATAGACTCCTTGCAACATGTACACAACCTAGATGGCTTGGTGGTATGTCCAGTGACCTCAGTGTGCATGGTCCAGGGTTCAACACCTGCAAGCCTTATTGATACTGTCAATTAGGACTGCATAAGGCAGATGTAAATGTGTTTTTGTGACAGTAAGCAGAGAGTACACGCAGGTAATGGACATGTAAAAGTCGCAGTACACTTGGAATGCCCTTCTTTGGCAATCCTGCTGATGTCACCCACCTACGAATACAACTCTGGGACTGCTGTAACCCAGTAATCTCCATGGCGCGTGCTGTAACTGCGTAATGCTGTAGTGTGTTAAACTAGTTTGGTAGGTGTTCTAATCTCAGACAGGTCAAGCGTGTGTGTGTGTGTCTGCCTGCCTGCCTGTGAAAGAAATGATGCTTTTAGAGTATGCACACTCTTTACAATTTACATGACCACCTTTGGCAACCCTGCTGATGTCACCCACCTAGAAATACACCTCTGAGACTACTATAACCCACTATTCTCCACAGCGCATGCTGTAACTGCATATTGCTGTAGTGTGGTAAACTAGTTAGGTAGGGGTTCTATTCCAAAAGAGGCCAACTGTGTGTGTGTGTGTGTGTGTGTGTGTGTCTCTGTCTGCCTGAGATAAGAACAATGCTTTTTAGAGTATGCACACTCTTAACAATTCACATGACCATCTTTGGCAATCCTGCTGATGTCACCCACCTAGAAATACACTTCTAGGAGTGCTGTAACCCAGTATTCTCCATAGCATGTGTCGTAACTGCGTATTGCTGTAGTGTGATAAACTAGTTAGATAGGGGTTCTATTCCAAAAGAGGCCTACTGTGTGTGTATGTGTGTGTCTCTGCCTGAAACAAGCACAATGCTTTTTAGAGTATGCACACTCTTCACAATTCACATAACCACCTTTGGCAATCCTGCCATTGTCACCCACCTAGTAATACACCTCTGGGACTGCTGTAACCCAGTAATCATCATAGTGCATGCTGTAACTGCGTAATGCTGTACTGTTATACACTAGTAAGGTAGTGGTTCTATTCCAAGACATGGCAGGTGTGTGTGTGTTTGACTGTCAGAGCCTGTGTGGAGCTGGCTGTGAGTGTCTAACCACTGGACATGCTGGGGAGCAGATTTTGTAGTTTTCCTATATGGTATCCGTATTATATGTCACAATGTCCACCTCATGAGGAGTACAGATGTCAGTCAGCCAAGAGACTGTGTTGGCAAGCCATACCCCTACATCTGGCAAAAGGCCTGGTGAACAAAGTATGCAACCCTACTATTACCGGGAATACATTCTGAACCCATGTGTCATACACAAACACACTTGCCTAGAATATCCCGCTATGTTGCTAGTACCCTGCACATTGATGACAGATAGTAGGCATGGTGTAATTGCAGTGGGCTGCAGAGGGCATGGCACCCTGTACAGCAGTACAATAGGCACATCATTGCAGACAATGTGCCTTCACTATGTTCCCCACTGGATCCCTGCAACATATGTGGTGCCATCAAATGTGATCCACAGAGGCCATACAATGCCTTACACATGTGCCGTGTATGGACCGATGCCACTGACACCAGGGAGTACCTGTATCATGCTATCAATGCAGGGTCAACCTGCTGTCTGTAAGCAGGTCCTGCCACACCAGGCCAGTATTGGCATATCAGAGGATAACAGTCTGTATACACATGTGCCAGCCAAACCAGGTACACCTGTACATGTCACTGTACATTATTGTGGGACGTGCACATCCCAGGCAATGTCCATGTCAAGGACTATCAAACACAGACATGGCATGCATTGCAAAGCTATGGCCATACACAATGTTAACCAGGATGTCAGGACAGTTCATACAATACCCATCTGTGTGGGACACTGCAGACACTACACCCCTGTACCACACTGCACACCATTGTCGGGTGGCATGATGCCAAGGATAAGCCCTCACCCAGCCTTGTACAGCCATCTTGCACAGCCAACCACTACACACCCATGAAGCAATGCACACATGCATGTTAGTACTGGCACCTTGTGTCTGCATGTGGGGTATGATGCTCCCAGCCACAGTCACTCCCAGTATAACTCCCATTGGCATACCGGCAGATGTCAAACATGTTCACATCCCCTAGCCCATAGAACCTCTGGATATCCCCTGTGGTGCGTGTAGTACCTGTGTATTACTGCAGTGTGGCAAACTAAGTAGTTTGGAAGTGTATTTGTGGGCCTGGCAAAGAGTGTCAATGTGAGTCCATTAGAGAGTGCGGTTGTGTTGACAAAGACATCCGTTCATGTGGACAGCCATATGTGCTACACCTAATGTATGTCTACTATATCTCTGTTGCAGATGTCGCTTACTAGCACACATATATGTTCTTACAGCACACCAACATGTCAGCTTTGTGGCACATGGAGTAACTGCATGCACTTGTAATAGTAATGACTAGTCAGTCAGGGGTTTGAACCCCTGTACTGGTAGGTGTGTGACAGACAATGCTTAGGTTTTAGTCTCCAAGCCCTTCTCTGCTGTACTTTGCCTCTGTCTGTCCCTCCCACACACTCTCTGGTGGATGTGCAGGTGTACACCTGCTCAGCAGCAGCTTGTGTTTTGTTAGTGATGGCCATGATCAGGTGATGGTCTTTGCACCTATTGCAGTCCTCCTCTAGCTGATTGCATGTGGAACAGCTGTGATGATGTTCCCATAGCCAATCGCATGAAAAACACAGTACAATATCTAGGAACGTCATGTTGGTGTTTGCCCATGACAGTTGCTGTGAGTGGTACCTGGATCTGATGTTTGGTAAACGGCATTACAGATGATATCTGGATGTTCCTCAAACAACATACACAGTGGGAAATAGCCTAAAGACAGGAGGGTGATGTGCCAGACATGACTACAGCATGTAAGTGTAGCTATGCTTCATTGAGACTACTGCCTGTTTAACAAGTGTGTGGTAATGGCTATTCTGCATGTTTTAAAACTGACAAGACAGTGCTCTGTTTGTGAGGGACCTCCATCTGTAGGGCCATTTGTGGACTGGTCAGTGTGTGGAACCATTTGTTTCCTGTGTTACTCACTGAACACACATCTGTGAACTGCAGGAGCATAGTGTGAGGACTGCAGTCAGTGCATGGTGATAGTGATGGGTTACTGCCATCGCATCGCTGATTGGACATATGTCACATGAAACAGTGGTATGACAGACACTGTCTGGGGTTCTCAGTGACATGCCAATAATGGGTCACTGCTCATAGCTGCAGTCACAAATCTTCTACACTTTGTACAGATGTCATGCAGTATATATGCATGTGTTGTGCACCCTCTGCAAATGTATAACATCTGTTGTGTTGGGTTGATGGTCATATCTATGTATGCTGTTATAAGTAATCCTGAATGCTGTTGACTATTACTAAGCCATATCTGTGTTTAAACTGCAACACCATAGGCTGTATGAGTTTGGAAGTCCCGGCAGAACCTCCTGTCCCACTTCAGCTGGCCATGGCACCGGGCACCAGCACATCTGGGGCCCAACCTTGGACCTCCACCTCTGTTGGCTCAACCACCTTCTGGTGGTACCACCACTGAGGATGGGGCTTGTCTCCCTTGGGAGCAGGTCCAGACAAGAACATGTTCTCTGTCGTACAGTCCTGGACGTGGTGTGTAGGGGGCTCAATAAGGGTTTTTGAGGCCAGATATGCCAGCTCGAGGGCAGAATGTCACATTTACAGGGTGAGGCTGCCCCTCCTAGACAGCCACCAGCACTGCCACCTTTGCAGCTGTTTTGGTGCAGTGGTGGCTGCCCATGGCTGGGGACCTCCGTCCCACTGCTTCTGTCTGGGGGATCATGGGCTTGTGACTGCTGAACACCCCTTCCCGTCCGAGGTGTATCCCCCCACATGTCATATACCGACTCTGTATGCTGTCTTGTCTGTCATCCTACCCTACCTATCCTCCATGAGCATACCTACTCTTCTTCCCCCACATCCCACTCTCACCCTACGGAAACAAAAGGCCAATCAGTTCCTAGAACAATATTTGCCCCATACATAGCTGTCCATTTCACACACGTGTCCACTGGACACATGTAACCCTTTTAATATGCATCACAACATACTCCAGTTGTCCTCATCTCTGTCTCTCAGGCACACGATCCTAGTATGCACATGACTCCTAAAGGTTCCAGGTACACGTGACGCGGACGACTCCATTGTACACACAACACTAGCAGTCCCTCTATGGTTACCCCATTTACCTTTATCATGATGATGATGTCGCACACAGCACTTTGCATTCTTACATAATGATTGGACAGAAACTGTTGTGTTAATGTAAATAACATGCACAGAGTGATGTATTTGGCCAATGTACAAATGTTTGCGTGTATTAATGACACATGTCTGTCTGAGGGAGTCTTGATATCACATAGGACAACACCACTACATAATACAGACATTGCTGGGATTTCCCTTTTCATTCCTTTGTAATGCTTTGTTGTCACATGGGATGTTCCTGATATATCTATATATATGCATGTATCTATATCTGGACATAAACACTCACACATACATTTACATGATGGAATACATTTCCTATACTGGTGAATGACTGCGCTGGATGATATTTGTGATAAGGTCCAATGTCTGTATATCTGCCATGGCTTAGTGGTAAATCACAATAGCTGTGTGTGCAGGGTCCTGGTTTCGAGCCTTGCAGAGGCCGTTTATTTTGTTGCTGGACAGAACAAGGCCATTGGATATGGAGTGATTAAGGCACATTAAAGCAATTGTGAGTGGGTGTGCGTGGGTTTGTGCAGAGCTAAGTAATGCTAACCTCCATTTACAGTTTCTTACACTCAGTTAGCCTCTACATTGCTTTACCAGTGTAATACTTGCATACTGGTGGCCAAACAGGCTTACAACCGCTTGCTCCCGCACTTGCAAATGAACTGCATTTGGTGTTTGCATCTGACACTCACACCCCTGGGTGGGAGTGAGGACTACAATATTACCCTGTGATGCCTATTACATCGGATTACATGCCTACAGTGTCGGGAATGGCTGCCCATTAGGCGACAGCATGCCGTTCGACTGTATGG
This sequence comes from Protopterus annectens, assembly GCF_019279795.1. NCBI lineage: Eukaryota > Metazoa > Chordata > Ceratodontiformes > Protopteridae > Protopterus > Protopterus annectens. Next base: position 360,899,471 of record NC_056747.1, on the reverse strand, counting down.
AATCCGCGGCCTGTCCAGAGTTTGATTCATATTATTGGTGTGTTCCTCTTACAATCTGCACCTGTCTGGCTAATACATGGGAACTGACACTCTTCAATACAAACAAGTAATTGGGTTTTGGAACCCACATCCTTCAGCCGAGTCATGCTACTGCATACCTAATATTCTATCATCTTTCTAAGGTTGTCAGTGGAATATGTGCTTTCTGTCCCTATCAAACCTCTAATATGATTGGGAAAAAATAAAATCTGAATCAGGGACACAGCATAACAACATCAGGGACACATTTAAATTATTGGTGCTATTAACCTGACACATTGACAGACTCAGAGCATATGAATTCATACAAATTTTGTGAGGTAAATGATGTTTATAACTTTTAAATGTTGTCATTATTCATTACGTGTAATTCACCACCTTTCCTCCAAATGTCATTAGATTTGGGAGGGATTAAGTGGGACAGAGTTAGAAATTAAGTTGAAATCAGGGACGTCCCTGGAAATCGGGGACAGTTTAGAGGTATGGTCCCTATGTGTTCCTCCAATGGTTTATGTCCTGTCCAGTGGATTTTCTGTTAGGGGTTGAGAGATATGGGTGTCAGCTATGCCCATTTTGGAATATTACTTACATCCCCGGGGTGGTCCTAATATGACTGCGCCAGCCGACACCTGCACGTCTAGGCCCATACTTGCATACCCATAGTTCCCCCAACTGCCACTCCTCTACAGCACTCATCCTTACTGTGGGTGCAGGTGGGGTATAAACACACCACTACACACTGCCCACTCTCCCTGTGTCGGGACACATGTCATACGTTGTGTCGACCCATGGGTTATCAGGCTTGCACAACCTACTGGTCCGTGTACATCTACAGCCTGGTTTGATGAGTCATTACCGGGACTGCCTCCGATGATCATTAATTTTTGGTGTCCCACAAGGGACATCAATGTCTAGGTTTCAAGATTAGACCTGGCAGGTCTCTCCCACTAATAGTATCCTGCCTGTGGTCTGGGAAGCAGTGGTGTGTTTACTTTTATTGTGTGTCTGTATGTCTCACCAGCCTAGCTGGGGGGGTTGATGCTACGTGTTACACATTTGTTTATTGGACCTCCCACCCCACATATGTGGACATATGTAACTTGTAACTGCTGTATCATATCCTAGCTATATACATGTGTATATTTACAGTCACATATATATCTATATACATTACTATATACAGATATATCTGTATATGTATGCATACATGTATATTTATAGTTTGCTGTATAGATATATATATATATATATCTAACAACATATGGGTCTATGGGTGTCTGCATATGTATATATTTATATGTGGGTATGTATTTGTATTCTGTCACTGTATGTATACATTTGTACTACGGAGAGGGAGAGGCTTATCTCTATGTCGCTATGGGTAGATATACACACACATATCTCTACATATATACATCTACATCTGGTTATTCCGTTCCTTGACATATAGATTACACTTTGCTGCAGTGGGACTCGTAGTGGGTGTGGCTGCTCGTTGGGTGACGCTTCTGCCCAATGAACACATTCGCTTACATCCCTAGGGCTGTCCATATAGGCCCACATCAGCCAACACCTGCACACCTAGACCCATAAGTAGCTACCTATAGTTCCCCCACCCGCATCTCCTCAGCAGCACCCATCCTTACTCTGGGTCCTGGTCTGTTCTGGACACACCACTACACGCTGCCTACTCTCCACTTCACGGGACCCATTTCATACAACTGTCTTGACCCATGGGTCATCAGACTTTCCCACCCTTGTATTCTGTGTATGAATACACCCCAGCCAGAATGTTCGGTCTATCACCTTCTTTTGGTCTTGCCAATTTTTGGGGTGTCCTGCAAGGGACACTCCTGTCTGTGTTCCAAGGTTAGAATTTGCGGGTGCACTGTGTACCCCCCCGGTTGTATCCTGCCTGTGGTCTGGGAAGCAGTGAACTCTTTACGTTCTTTGTCTGTATGTTTCCCGTGTCCGGCTGGGGGGGGGGGTGGAAGGTCATGCTACGTGTTTCATGTTTCTTGCTTGGACCCCTCATTTCCATTGGCATAGCCTGTGAACATATGTCAATCTTGTGTGCTGTTTCCTATCATATCTGTATATCTGTGTATATCTACGCACACACACCACACACACACACACACACACACACACACACACACACACACATATATATATATATATATATATATATATATATATATATATACATACGTATATGTCTGCAACCATATATATATATATATATATATATATATATATATATATATATATATACATATATATATATATATATATATATATATATATATATATATATATATATATATACATACACACACACACACACACACACACACACATATATATATATATATATATATATGTGTGTGTGTGTGTGTGTTTGTGTGTGTGTGTGTGTGTGTGTGTCTGTAAAGCAATGCATACCCCGAGCAAATGCACTTACACATGCTTACTGATGTTTATATATGCTTGAACCTGCATACCATCCATTGTCCACTTATTATCGCAGCCATGACACACCTCCACACATTGCCCTCTCCCGAACGTTAGGGGCTCTACACGTATGTTGTCCCAACCCATGTATTCTCAGGCTCTCCCACCATTTAGTCCTTGAACATACCTGCCCTTGCTTG
>NC_056747.1:360876778-360894278 GCF_019279795.1 Protopterus annectens | reverse complement strand
CAGTCAGTTGTAGGCAGTAGTCAAAGAAGGCTTTATGGTCAACATAGACTATACTGAAGACTTGGAAGTTGAATGGAGTGAAACACAAAAGTTCAAGAAATTCCTCAGGGCTCTAACAGTTAACGAATAAGAGGAGACAGGGGGAGTGTAAGAGAAGTGTTATCATCTCACAAAAGTATATGTGACTATAGAGCAGATATAAGGCTGAGCCAGGTCTGGAAATAATGTGCATAAGGAAAGCTGGGACTGGAATGCAGAAGTCCAGGAATTATCAAAAGAAAGTGAATGGTATTTTTTTCATATCTGGCACTTTTCTGTGCAGAAAAAAGTGAAAGATAGAAAAGATGGACAAGGCTAAGAAGGAATATTGGCTGGCTAACAGAGGCTAAGAGAGCAGTCATAAAAGCAAAGTAGAAGGCAACAGAACTGCTAGAAAGTAAATGAGTAAATGACAAAAAAATTCTGTCAGGCTGCAAAACAAAGACAGACAGTTAAAGAAGATATTCATCAGACACCATTCATAAATTTTGACGGCAAAAACCTGTTTAAAATTCCACAGGACATTAAAAGCAGATGGAAGGAGTACTTCCACCAGCTTCTGAATGAAGAGAACCCCACAGAAGCTGTAGAGTGGTATACACAGCCTGCAATGAGAGAGGAAGAAGAGCTCACCCCAGAAAACCTAAGAAGAGAGCCAAGGAAAATGAAGGCACGGAACACATCAGGCTCAGACAAGGTCACAGCAGTGAGTTAGGGAGAAATGGCTCCAGAGCTTACTCAAGCCAGTACAGAGAGAAAGGCATATCCCAGACTGCTAGAGAATAAACATTTGAGTGCCAGTATACAAGTAAAAAGGAACATTCACAACTGTGGGAAGTATAGAAATACAAAACTCCTGTTACACTACATGGAAGTGCTGAAGAGGATTATTGATTAACCACTATGCAGAGTGTAAAAAGTAAGATGTGAGATTAGTAGCTCTGATTCAGATCAAGATGTAGCACCACTGACACAAAATTCGCCGTGAGACAGATAGTGGAGAAGAAGCTAGAGACAGAGTCTAACTGGGTATTCCTAGACTTGAAGAAAGCATATCAGAAGGTCACAAGAAAGTTGATTTGGACACTCCTGCTAAGGTTCAATGAAACAGAAATATTGGTACAATAAGTGGAGGCTATGTTCAGGGACCCAGTGACTCAAGTACAAACAGTGTTTAAACTCACAGAGGGGTTTCCAGTGGAGTGGGTATGCATCAGGGTTCATCTCTGAGCCGCCTGCTGTTCATACTGGTGATGGACTACATTCACAAACAGTTCAGAGGGGACAGATCAATAAAGCTGCTGTATGTCAACAATATGGGATTACAAGCAGACTCTGAACATGAACTTCAGCAAATGACAGAGGAATGGTATGTAAACCTGAAGGAACATGGGATAAAACAGAGTACAGACAAATCAGTTGTCATAGCATCAAATGAGAAAAATTAGAAGAAGATGAAAACTGAGAAAGAAGGGAAGACAGTGGAACAGGTTAACAGCTTCAAATATTAGGGAGGGGTGGTTGAAGAATACGGAAGTCTGAATGAGGAAGTCACAGTTAGAATCAGAGGTGATGCAGTCAACTAGCACAAAGTGTCAGGGGTAGTATGTGACAGAAATGTGCCAAAGGATCTTGTCGCTCATCTAGTCAGGATGTAATAGACGAGTCTTTGTGGGTTCTGTTCAAGCAGCTTTATTATGCACAAACACATTAAGACTGAAGCTTATTAATTTTAACTTAGGCAACTTATATACAAATAACTACATTCATTCTCACATGCTTACTCTCTGTCTGCACTTTCAAAATGGCACTGGGTACAGCATGTGCCTGCTATTTATATATGCACATTCATGACTTGCTATGCTTCTTAAAGACACATCACACGCTCTGCTCTACATTCTCCCTCTTTGAGAAAGAGATTATGCAATGTTGAGTCTGTTGACATGCAAATAATACAAATAGCTTTTTTGTCATGCATTTATACAGAACTATGTAGGTATATACAGTTATGTCCAAGTCGCTGTGTATTTCACACCAGGTCTGGACATGCGACCAAATCATGTAACATAAAACTGAGAATTAGACTTAGCAACTGGAACTGTCTCTGCTGAATGTTCAACCTTAGGAATATCGGGAATATCCTCAGGAATGGAATCAGAAGGTAAGACACGTTCTGGAATAGGAACATTATCTGGATTCCTCTGAGATCTAGAGTCTGTATCACAGGAACAATGCTGAGATAATGATTCTGGTACAGGAAGGAGATGTCTGAGATTTCTCCTGTACTCCACACCCTCAGATTCTATGAAGTAGGGTCTCTGCTCGGTAAATATACCTGTTACTTGACCAATCCGTTCAAAACCTTTCTCCATTTGTATCCTCATTGTCTCTTTTTCTTTCAATGGATGAATAAATCTGCTCGATTTATCATAAGTGGATTTCTGGATAGAACGCTTCCTGAATAATTGGGCTCTGATGGTTCCATTGTTTTTAGCTTTAGGCCTCAATAAAATGGAACTGATAGGCAATGATGTTCTGGCTTGACAGGACAGAAGTCTCTGAGCAGGCGAGCCAAGTATATCATCACGGGGTATGTTTTGAGATTAAGTAAATTCAAAAAGACATCAGTATTGTCATGCTTTGACCTTTCAAGTAAGTTCTTTGCACTCTGCACTGCACGTTCAGCTAGTCCATTTGACGTTGGATATTCTGGACTACTAGTAACATGTACAAAGCCCCATTGTCCTGCAGATTTCTGAAAAAAATAATTAGTAAATTAAGTACCACTGTCAATAACTTTGCATGGACTACCATGAACTGAGAAATAACGTTTGAATTTGGTAATAGTACTGGATGGTAGATTAGGTAGTAAGTCACTCTCAAACCAGTTTGTATAAGAGTCTACCAATAGTAAGTAATGCTGATTGTTCCACTCAAATATGTCAGTGGCTACTCTTGACCAAAGTAGTTCAGGAACTTGACTTAGATGAAGTGGTTTTCTTTTCAAATGTGGTTTAGTACTATTGCATACTGTCTCTGAGACCCAATAATGACTGCACAGGTTCTTGAAATACACAGAATAACAAGCTGTAACAGTTCTTAACCAAATAACATGAAAGCACTACTGAGCCTTCAGTCTGAATTTCTTCACCTCCACAAGCAACAAGTTTCACACTACTAGCCACATTGAGTTGTCCGGAAGTTCTCACTTTACAAATGTGTCTGCTGACATAAATTACACTTTGAACCAGTGTCTACTTTGAACTCGGTGGATTTACCATTGATCTGGACAGTACAAAACAGTTTGTTCTTTGCCAACAAATTCACTGTGTCAACCCTTTCACCAATTACTGATACACCATCTACATAGAAAGTAGAATTGCAGCTCTCTATATGATCAACTTGGCTTTTTGAGTGACCCTTCTTTGTAACCTTGAGAGGCTTACTTGATTTGCAAAACTTTTGACTTTTTACACTTGTGACATTGCTGACCAAATGCTAAGCATTTTTCTCCTTTAGACTCATGACTGGCACCACAATTGCGACAGTTTACAATAAAGCTGGATTTGGGTTTTTCTGACTCATGCTTGTACTGCACTGAGCATGCTCCTTTCCTAGAACTTGCTAGAAAACTACATGATTTCCCTGGTGAACCAGCAGGGGATGTGGGTGGCTGCCATTTGCTTAGGCCTTCTTCTATTTACCACATGTTGCATGCTATTTACATTTGCTCTGGAGCCTGCTGAAATCATGCTGTTGTCACTTGCAAGTATACTTGTGTGTCTTTCTGTAACTTCATGGATTTGACAAATCTCAATGGCCCTACTCAATGTTAAATCACTGTCACAAATCAAACTCTTTCTCACTGCAGCACTATTAATACCACACAAAACCCTGTCCTTTATTAACTTATCTTTTAAGTCACCAAACCAACACATTTTAGTTTAGTTTCTCAGGTCAGTAATATAAGCTGCAAAAGTTTCCCCTGGTTTCAGATCTCTTGTGTAAAACAAATGCCTCTCTAATGTAATATTTGTCTGGGGGTTGCACATTTCCCTGAATTTGTGCTTCAAACACTCAGGGTCTTCCCTTGATTCAGCCTGTATAACAACATGATGATTTTCACCTTCTCCCTCATATACTGCTGGCGCATACACAAATGAATGCTCTCTTTCAATGCCCTCTGACCCAGCTAGGTATAGCAAAATGAATGCCCTGCGGCATGCATCTTTGTCAGAATAAGCTGCTTGTATAAACATATTGTACTCGTGCTCAAATATTCTCCAGTTCTCTGCAATATTCTGATCAAATACAATTGGTGAGGGATTTCAAAATCAGGGTTTTGCAAATATGCATGAATACACACACATGCACATATGCCAGAATTTTATACCAGTATTTGTAACTTTTCCCAGTGGCACAACAAGCCTCTGAATAACTGAACTTTGTGAAATAAGTCTCTCGGGCACTGTAACACTCTAAAAATTGTGGTAGAGCAAAAGTAATTTATCATCATTTTAAGAAACATTTCAAATAACTGCACTGCGAGAATGAACTGGGCAGAAGAAGCTCAGAGTAAAAAATATTTTGAAGTAACTACACTTTGCGAATAAACAGTACACAGCACAATGAAACTTCCCCAAAATGGTGGTACTTTACTAGATAACTCTTCTCAGTGCAAGAAACACTCTGTAATGGCGGTAATTTGCAAATAGACACATCCAGCACAAGAAACTTTTTGAAATGGCTGTACTTTGACTGTCCTTTATGAGACAGTTGCACTTTGCAGACAAGCTCTTCAGAATACTTGCACAGTAATAAGCACACACTGCAAGCACTTGTACACACTTTGAGATACTTCAAATAACTCTAGTTATGCCCTTGATACAATACAAAGTCGTAGTTATGCCAAAAACATACAGTTGCCTTGCTTTATTTCTGCTTAACGTGCCCTTTTTACCCTTATTATATTCTTTCTGCTCATTTAATCTCTTTTCATGTCCATTGTACTTTTCTTGTGCTCATTTTACTCTGAACTTCCCCATTTTGTTTTAAACACATTTGTTTTGCTTTAAACATACTCATTTTGCTTTTCTGCTAGTCATTTTATCAAATATCTTTATCTTAAATATTTCACTTAATTAATAAACCTTTTGTACTTCTCCCTTGTTTAATAATGCAGTTTGTGCCCTTGTAATACTCTGTTTTATCTTTTTATAAAGTAAACTGTTCATGCAAGTTTTCATTACCTTTGGTTCTTTTCTGGCTCTTTTTCAAGCTCATTTCTCTTAGTCTAACTTCACTGTTATCTCTGCACCTCGTGGCTCTGAATATCAGTCTCTGGAATCCTGGTTCTGACACCATGTCGCTCTTCTAGTAAGAGCCTTTGTAGGTTCTGCTCAAGTAGCTTTATTATGTACAAACACATTACGATTGAAGCTTATTAACTTTAACTTAGGTAACTTATATACAAACTAGCTACAGTCATTCTCACATGCTTACTCTCTGGCTGCACTTTCAAAATGGCACTGGGTACAGCACCGCCTGCTATTTATATATTCACATTCATCACTTGCTATGCTTCTTAAAGACACATCACACCCTCTGCTATACAAAGCTGAAAGAGCACAAAGCAGTGGTGCAACCAGTACTTATGTGTAGTAGAGTAATCTGAGCAGTGGATGCAGGACAATTGAAGAAACTACAGGTGATGCAGATAAAGTGCCTGAGATGTGTGGTAGGATACATGGAACAGACAAAGAAATAAAAACATCAGGGAAGAAGTCAAAGTAGCTCCAACTACAGGGAAGGTCAAAGAGAACAGATTAGCATGGTTTAGGCACACATATAGGAAAGAAGAAAATGATTTTTTTGAAGATGCTTTGAGAGAGATAGAAAGAAGGCAAGAGAAAACAAGGACACCCATCAAAGAGACAGATGGATTGCATGAAAAAAGACCTGCAATAGTCAGGTATGACCATTGAAGAAGATAGGAGAGTGGCGCTGAATTAACAGAACTGGCGACTGAAAACGACACACCAACCTCATGTAAAAATGGGGAAGTGGGGCTTGATGATAATGATGCGTATGATGATGCCATTATTCTCTTTATGATAATATCAGCTGAATTATCATGTGGTTCACATAATACTGTACTGTATGGCATGATGTTTGATTTCAACATATATATATATATATATATATATATATATATATATATATATATATAAGCACTTTACTATCTCGAAATACTAAAATGTTGAATTTCAGTATCTCGAGATGAAAGTGCAAAAGTGCAGTTGAGCAAAACTGCACTCGATCGAATCCGAAATGTTGAATCCGCCGTTGTGGTGGCCCGCTACGTGGGATTTGCTGTGTTTGTAAGGTGCGGTGTGCTGTGGGATATGGTTTGCCTGTCATTGTGTGGATATATCTGGAGATTCAGGTAAGTGCTGTTTTTTAAGGGTTTTGGGTAGGGATCTGAGTGTATGTGAGTGTGTAGGGAAGTTTTAGGTGCAGGTAAGAGTGTGAGTGTGTAAGTGTTGAGATTGGTGGTGTTTGTACATATGTGATGTGTGTTTGTGCAAGGGGAATATAGCGTATGTAGTGGTGGGTTTAGTGTCTTTGTCTTTTTAGTGCAACCTCCAAATTAGTATATATAAGTAGTGAGGGAGTGGCACAGCCCCCCACATGGGGGGTGCAGGGGGGCTTGCCCCCCGCTTATATGTAGGGTAGGTGTGTGTATTTGTGTTGTTGTGTTTGTGTGTGTTTTGTTGGTTTGTTGTAGTGTGGGGAGGAAGGTGTATGTATGTATGTATGTTTGTGTGGTGGACGGTGTATTTAAAAGTCATAGTTTTGAATTTCACGGTTTTGGGGTTTCGATATTGTGAATGTTCGGCTTTATAGTCTCAGGATACTGAAATTCGAGATTTTAGCATTTCAAGATTATAAAGTGAATATATATATATATATATATATATATATATATATATATATATATATATATATATATATATATATGGGTCTACTTTACATGGTCGACTTTTCACAAAGTCAACTTTCATATGGCCGAGAATATATGATCATCTTTTGAAAAGCCGACCGCGGGGAACCGCTATCTCCGTACAGTGCAGAATGGGAAAATTTTCCTCTTCTGCACTGTAGTTCGATCTCGTAGTTAGTATATTTAAGTTATGGGGGGTGCGGGGGGGCTTACTCCCCTGCTAACAGTTTTAAGGTAAGTGTTCATTGTGTTTTTTGTGTTTATTTTACATGGTTAGCTTTCCAAAAGTCGATCATGTGGTCTTGGCCATATGAAAGTCGATTTTGTGAAAAGTCGACCATGTAAAGTATACCTATATCTATATCTATATCTATATATATATATATATATATATATATATATGTGTGTGTGTGTGTGTGTGTGTGTGTGTGTGTGAAACCTGTGTTTGTATATCACATTGGCAGTGACTTGGAGTGCTGTAAATGTGGTATGGCATGGTAGAACTGTAGAAATATGGCTCTTATATCTATAGCCAGTGAAAATAATACAAAAACCCATTAGCATCATATTTTCCTATGTTTCATTCTTTAATATGAACAATAAATGAACCAGAATATTTTTACTACATATAATAGTACAGGTTTTCCTGTTTTAGTCATGATAATTTGATTTCTGTACATTGCTTTACTAACAGTGGATTCCAACAGACTTTTTTTACATTGCTTTGCCAACAATGGATTCAAACATTGTGATATATGAACTTTTTTCAAAACTGGAAGGACCCGTAATTAATAAGTAACTAATAAAGCCCAGCAGTGTGGGTGTTACTGGAAACAGCATACTTCCCAGAAGGTTTCTGTGACATCAGGCCTCATTGCCTTTGGAAGGTCCGAATCCCCATAATGTCCACTCTAGAAAGTGTTACTATACATAGAAAATGTTGAAAATGGTCAAGGCAATCTGTCAATCTTTTTATTATAATTTGATTATAGAAAACACTTTATCCTGTCTATAAAATAATAACCCCCTAGTCACTTTGTATTAGAAAAATGGATTTTAAAGTTTGGATTTAAACCTTATTTTTTATTTTATTTTGAGTACGACCCTGATAAACAAACTAAATAAATAAAATGTTTAGGTTATAGTAACTGCAGTATTGGAATGGGAACACAATGGATCTTACTATTTGATTCTTATAGTTTCTTTAAACTTTAGTGATTATGGCTGCTTTGTAGTGCCAAAGATTTCAATTGTGGTATGGTTCCTGGCAAAGACCTAGGGAGGTGTCAGTGTAAGTATTTTTTTCCCTAAGTCTTTAAAGTTGCCAAATAAGTTATGTGTTTTTTCTAAGAGCTGTAATGCAATTTAAATATTATGTGAACAGTTATCAGCCCTCCATCATTACACATATAATACTTTAAACCAAACACACATTGTTTTATAGGAATGGGCAACTGTCCTCACTTCCTCAGAATTGTCAATCTCACTTGATGTAACTTGTGGGGATTTGTAGCATTGCTAGATAAGAATACTGACAGATGGTATATGTAGTTTAACCCATGTGAATGAAAGAGACACCCACAATTTTTTTTTAGTACTGTTAGATCTTGGTAAGTATTCTGTCCTTAATAATTTATAACAGCCAGTCTCTTGCCACTCACAGATTAACTTCTAAGCATGGACTCTCAGTAAACAGATATAAAAAGTTGTATACCAGTGAACAATTCACTAATCTGAGAACAAATTAGGTAAAAAAGAGCATGGCCAAAAAGTTTAGTTTAGGCACCAGTGAACCCTTCAGTCTCTGGGGGTCCCCCAAACAAAGCATGTTATATTATGTTGATATTTTGTTCATGTTTATCAAACCAGCAAAGGCTAGTACAGCAATCCTGTGTACTGAATAAATCAGGTGGGTAACAACAACACAGAGAATGATGAATCCTAAAGATTGGCACCATTTCTACTCCTTTAAAATTCAAAGATATCCCTGGTTATAGTAACAGTGTTTTGTTAAATTACAGGCTTCATAATTTCATTAAATATTTTAAAATGGACATAGTGTCCTTGACTTAGTTAAACCCTGCTGGTGGGTGCTCTCCATTAAAACTAACATCATAGCAGTTTGTAGATTACCATAGTACTTGTTGCTGTAAGAAGATCCCCTAGTAATCATTGATCTGTAGGAACCTCACAAAGGCAACCACAGATTGAAGGAAAAAAGGATAATTTGTTCCCCAATGACATTCTTCATCCAAACCAGGGTTATGATATGATGTTGTTAGGATAAAGCCGATAACCAGTGAATAAACATGAGCAAGGTAAGCTTTAGAGATTGGCAGCACAGTGACCAATTTCACTTCTTACCAGGAATTTTTAGATGAACCATTGCTACTGATCTTAAGAGATGGTTTTCTCTTTGTGAGAGTTTTATAAATACTGGTGGGCAGAGCTGGAGCCAGTAGTAAGTGACCTAGGCAGTCACCTAAAGCCCACTGCTAGCCAGGGAGGGGGGCCAACTGGCCAAAGAGTGCCACAAAACGTATGTTTCGTCTTTAAGAATGCACTCTGCATACGTTGCATTTCTTCTTTAAGGATACACTCAGAGTGCATCCTTAGTAGTGTCTGTGCATGCGTCTTTAGGATGATGCATGCATATTTACACTGGAAAGGAGTGCATGATTTTTTGAGCATGTATTTGTTTTGTCATGTTATTCTGGATGAACAGCAAGGTATGTGCGCGCGCGCGTGTGTGTGTGTGTGTGTGTGTGTGTGTGTGTGTGTGTGTGTGTGTGTGTGTGTGTGTAGCTGTCTGATGTATAACTTGTAAGATGGGTAGGAGACGCTGCCATTCTTCAGAGTTTGAACCAATGTGTTTCACCTGCTCGCTTTCTTATGAGTCGCATCTGACTCCTAGTGTGAGCTGTGGACAGCTACCACTACTTGCAGTGTTTTCAAGGCAAAGGGAAAAGGAGGGACAGAAGAAGGTTGCCAGGTCTTTCTTCCATATCACACATGCATGCAGTCAAACCTATGGGCAATTTAGAGTCCCTTGTTCTACCTTATTCTTGTCCAAATCTATAACTAGCTGCAAGGAAACAAATCTACATGTAAATAACTGGAAGAGAAAAATGTTACACATCTAATTATTAACCTAGTATATAACTGTGATGTCACAAGACACCTCACCACATCAAACCTCTAGAGGATTTTAGTCCACATGAGAAAGACACTGACACAACTTATGGCTGTAGCATTGGCCCAGGTCACATCCCAATGCTGCTTACAGTATGCTAGTCACACCTGACACCTGGAAATCCCTGTCAGATCATTGCATTAGCACTCAAAAACAGTGTCAGCAGTGAAGAACAAGGAAATCAGTCATTCACAGGACCAGTGCATACATGTATAGAGTCTAATAAGAATGTGTGCAGTCTTTGCACATTCCTCAGTTATGCTGTACATGATGGGGTAGACAGAGTGCTTACTGCAAACACAGGCTCAGGACAGTTAAATAAGGTAATACAGGGAGACAATATACAAGCTTTCCAGGTTACTGCTGTACTCTCCTCTTTGCTTTAATATATGCACATGGTGACCCTTCCTAGACACTAGGGATTGCAGGTGGTTAACTCATTCAGGCTGAAACACTGCACTTTGAATACAGGACCCTAGAGCCTGAACCCTCTACACCAATTGCCAAACTGTCATCAGCAAGTGCATTTAGAAACTGTTGAGTTTCTGTGCATTTTCAAAGAATGTTGACATTCTGTGCATTTTCAAAGATTGTTGACTTTCTGTGTATTTTCAAGGGATTTTGACTTTCAAGTGAAGAGAAGTTTACTGTTGCTCATGCTAAGTCTGTTTTCAATGTGTAACTGTTTTGTTGAGCAAATGGCCATCAGTGTTTGTACTTTAGATTTTAAAAGCAGTGTTAGTAGTACAACAGGTAGCATACCTGTCTTTGGTGCAGAAGGCTGTAGGTTCTACTCATGCACCATGTACATGGAGTGTGATATGGGAACTGGGGTGCTGCACTCCTGAGTGTGTCCTCTTTTGGATGGGGGAATAGGGATGCTGCACTCCTGAGTGTGTTCTCCTTTGGAACAGATGGCTAGAGACTATGAACCTGTTGCTGGTTTGACAGCCATTCCCTACTGCAATATTACCATCTTACCATTTTTTTTTTTTAGTGTAACATGGGCAGTTTATTCTTCAAGGGCAGCAGGCACTGTATTTGTACATGAAACACTGAAATAAAAAGTTGTTTGCCAGCAGAAACCTCTTCATTAGTAATAGATTCCTTTAATGTGGAATTATTCAGATGACTTTTACTTCTGCAGAAATTGTGTATATTGACTGATATTAGTGAATTGTAATTTCAAAGGTCTGAGTGACCTTTTTTGGTTGAAATGTTCTGTAATGGGCACTTTGTCATTATTGGTTCATATATTTGGTTTCATTGTTTACAGGAAAATGTTCAAACCTACACATTTAATACACACTCTAACAAGTGGCACTGTATTATAAAAAGAATATAATTTAATGCACTCAACATGGTGCATCAAAGAGCAAGTGCATGTATGCATGGTCCAAAATGGATGCAAGGGGCCTATGGTTTGAAAACAGCCCAAAGGTAAACATGAACGTGAGTTTCAATGCCATTTCAATGAATGTGAGTTTCAAGAGCAGATAAGCTTACTGCTCATGCTAAGTCTATTTTCACTGTGAGACTGTATTGTTTTGCTTAGTAAATGGCTATTAGTATTGGTGTTATAAAATTTGAAATAAAAGTTTTAAATATCTATAATCATTGTAGAAGTAAAGATGAAAATTGTATGCACACTGACAAGTCTGAACAGTGTTTATGGTAACTGGGAAGAAATAGCCAAGTAATGGGACACTTGAATGGCTGTGGGGTGCTGCTGTAGGGGTGCCCTGATCCATTATCCTGACTAGGGCCCCATTTCACTATGCACCCATCACTCACAATTCAAAGCAAACATATTGACCCACATATGCTGAGGCACTTAAATGTAACCTTCCTAAACCACAAAGACCTCCTCGATGAAGTATACATAACAAATACCCTCAGCAGCCCAAAATGCACTCTTTCAAAACAACACCCACACTGACACAGAGCTACATCTCATGGAGCCTCTACCGCTAAGCCTATAAGGCAAACCACCACACAATCCAGCATTCTAGTCATTGGAGACTCCATCATGAGACACACTGATGTCCCTCTCACCAGGCTGAGTAAGGAGAAAGTCACAGTCAGTTGCTTATCAGGGGCTAGGATCTGCCACATTACACAGGCACTCAGGTCATTGGACCACAATTACCAATATGACTCAGTCATAGTCCATATGGAAGTAAATGACCTGAGATGTACCTCCCTAGACTATATAAAGAGAGACATCATGGAGCTCTCAGAATATATGTCTCAGGCTGGTGTGAGCCTAGCACTGAGCAGCATTTTACATTCCCCAAAGATGATGCCACAATATGAACAAAAGATGATTGACTTTAATAATTGGCTTGGTTTCTGGTGTCATTCTAAGGGGATACAATATTTGTCAGCATGGAAGGAGATTGTCAACAGACCACGCTACTTTGCCAGGGATGGTCTGCACCTCTCCCCTCTAGTCTTTCGGATATTAGCTAAAACATTGTCTTCCCCCATAGTGCCTTTTTTAGGCCACGCCAAACTAAAAGTACTTCTGACATAGCAAATCAAAACCAAGAAAATCTAAAGGTATTAATGCACAATGCTAGAAGTCTAAACAAAAAACTCCACTCCCTAGAAGCTCTCTTTACCCTAGAGAATGCTGATGTCTGTGCGGTCACTGAGACATGGTTTAAAGCCAAGGAGAGCACACCAACAGTCCTAGGCTATAATGGCTTCCACACATTTAGGCCAGCTTCTTCACAGGCAGGTACTAAAGGTGGAGGTGTCTCTATTTACATCAAAGATAAATATACTTCAAGGCTGGGCAAACAGTACAATGCACTTGAGCTTCTCTGTGTTCAAATCACCATAGGCAAAATCCATTACCACTTCCTTGCAAGCTATAGCTCCCCCTATAAGACCCAGGAAACCCATACAATGTAGTTAAACTTATTAGAAACACTATCCATCCAAACCAATACCATATTCATGGGTAATTTTAAATACCCCACTATTAACTGGGAATCCTATATGACACCAAATGTACATGCACAGAGATTTCTGGATTTTGTAAACACAAACTCCCTGGACCAGATAGTCAATACATCAGCCAGGGGTACAACCATTCTGGATCTGGTCCTCACTAATATGGGAGAGTGCTGCACACCCCCTACTGTAATGCCTTCCCTGGTAAGGTCAGACCACAAAATGATCTCCTTTGAAGTAAAAATAAAACCTGGACAGCCAGCTAAACCTGGAATATTCAAGAACTATTCTAAGCCTAACCTCCTGCTAGTAAGCAAGAACCTGATAACATTTAAGTCCCCATAAACCCTGGGAACATTGCTACCTATGCAGAACTTTTCACAGAAACCCTGTACAAGCATGTTAATAGCTGTAGAGGGGCAGCTGTCCTCACCAGGAAGAAGTACAAAACTAACTCAAAAAATAAGCCACCCAGGTGGAATCACAAAAACAATAGGCTGTATAACAGGAGGAAGAAAATCATGAGAAAAATTAGGAGGTGCAGAACCCAGCAAAATAAAAGTATTCTCATCAATTTAAACAAACAACTCAGAGGACAGACAAAGTCTACCAAAGCCAAATTTGAGGTACGTTTGGCCTCCTAGGCCAAAGACAACCACAAAGAATTCTTTAGTTATGTCCATAACCTCAGCAGCAATACACAATTGTGTGCAGAGCTCATTGTAAATGGAGCCACCTACGCTCAGCCAGAAGACATAGCAAACCTCCTGGCTGATAAATTCAGCTCCAGCTTTACCCCTCTCTCCCTCTCAACCTTCCTTCTGGAAATATCACCAAATATAACTCCCCCTACTATCACTAGGGAACAGGTCCTTAATGCTTTCTCTAAGACCAAGAACACTGTATCAATGGGCCCAGACAATATCCCAGGATGCCTTCTAAATAGCATGAAACATGAACTATCAGGGCCTCTGGAATTACTATTTAACTGTAGCCTCCAAACAGGTTTCATGCCTCATGAATGGAGAAAGACAACAGTCATCCATCTGCACAAAGGTTGACCATCTACAGATCCTGGAAACTACAGACCCATAAGTCTTACTAGTCTTATATGTAAAGCTATGTAAAGAATTATCATGAAGATGATCAACAGATATATATAGTAAACCTCCAGACACTGGACCCAACCAGTTTGGTTTTGTCATGGGCAGATAATGCCTACTCAACCTGGTGGACTTCTTTTCGAAGGCCACCAAAGCAATGAATGAAGGCAAAATCATTCACACTATCTACCTTGATCTGGCCAAGGTATTTGACACAATACCCCACTCAGGAATTGTTGACAAACTCAAGAAGTTAGATACAAACCCATATGTCAGCTGGTAGATAGCCAAATGGCTCAAAGACAGGACCCAGGAAGTTAGAATTGGGGAGCCCACTTCTACAAAGTGGCCAGTCACAAGTGGAGTCCCTCAGGGATCAGTCCTTGGACTGCTCCTTTTTGGCATTTACTTCTCAGAAGTCATGGGCAATGTCAGTGGTCTTTGGCTGACTAAATTTGCAAATGATTGCAAATTAGGAGCTCTCATTGAATCTGACATTGACACAAATGTTCTCCAGGAGGGGCTGACACAGACAAACAACTGGTGTCAGAGTCATGAACTAAAACTAAATGCCAAGAAATGCATAATAATATCCTTTGGGAAGTCATCCATCCCTGGTAACTATCACATTGACAACACACCCCTTAGAGTTGACCCAGTAGTCAGTGACTTAGGAACACACATAGATAGTAATCTAGCCTTTGACCATCATGTGTCTACAGTGGTGAGGAAATCATTCTATGTTGCACAACTTATAAACAAAGGTATGGCATCTAAGTCCAAGGAAGTCATTGTTCCACTGTATTCAGCATTCATCAGACTTATCATTGAGAACATTGGCCCCTTTATCCAACAACTGGAACATCCACAGAGGTTGCTCACTAAAAGAATACAGGTCATAATAAAATGTCCTATGCAGACTACCTCAAGGCCCTATCCCTGTATTCTGTCTCCTACAGGCTTTTAAGGGGAGATCTATGCCTGGCATACGGGGCATTGTCAGACTCCACTCTGATGGACCTCCTGCATATCCACAAAACAAATAGCACCAGAATTACCCAATCTAAAGACTTAAATCTTGTCTGTGATATAAATAGGACCTGCTGGAGAGACAGGTATGTATCACGCCGCAACAGAAAATTTCCCAGAATGAAGGTGCAGTAGTAAAAAAAATCAGCAAACTTCAACAAAACGACTAGCACCAACATAGAGCAGCAAAGTGTTTAATAAGAACAGTAAAGTAGCAAAGCTTTCAGGTATCCAGTACCCTTCTTCAGTGCTTAATTAAGCACTGAAGAAGGATACTGGATACCTGAAAGCTTTGCTACTTTATTTACTGTTCTTATTAAATACTTCGCTATTCTACGTTGGTGCCAGTCATTTTGTTGGCGATAGGTATGTATCCCAGAGACTACCATGTCTATGGAACAGGCTCCCCATCCATGTGAAGCAGAGTTCCTCCCTAACCCAATAGTGCAGCTTGGGCAACTGGATGGGAAAACCAGAAATTCATCCCTGGTTTGGCACCTATGTCTCTAATGGGCACAGGTAACCTGGAAATGGTTCATCTCCCAGGTCCATGCTTACACTTATCAAGGGTATCAGAACTTGCCAGAGATTTGGATTGCATGGGTATGCTTAAAATGGTCCTTGTGGTCGTTAGCCTAGTAAACACCTATGACCCTATGAACCTATGATCCACCTCTGCTGGCAGGACACCAGATACAATAACTCTCAACTTCTTTGCTCAAGAATTCTAGAAAAAGCCAAAAATAATGACAGAATAAATGTTCAAACTCAAGAACACTTTTTATATATTGTCCTAATTCAATTAATATTTTAATAGAATAACACATTTTGCATCAACATGGATTTTTGGCAATAAGAAGTATGAAACTCTAGTGCCTCGCATTACTGTCTGTCATCCTGAATGATTTACCAGCAAATCAAAACTTTTTTTGATGGACAGGGCAAAAATATCAGGCTAAATCAGGGACAGTGACAGGTATAGATTACTTCTAATGATTGTTCAACAGTCACTGATTTGGTGTGTCAATACTAATGTCACACAATATAGTGCTATTTGCTTAAACTAGTATGGCTATGGCTTACGGTTGTATGTATGTGGGTGTGTGAGATGCAAGGGTGGGGGGGTTGCAGTTTAACAGTAACAATCTGGCTAAAATTTCACTTTCTATCACAAACATCATTGCTACTGCCATTTTGCGTGTGTGTGTGTGTGTGTGTGTGTGTGTGTGTGTGTGTGTGTGTGTGTGTGTGTGTGTGTGTGTGTGTGTGAGGACTGCAGTATATTTATGAGTAGCAAGTTGGCCATAATTCTTTTTTCATTTACCATGATAAACATAGACCTTACACATAAGTGGCTTTCTTTGTTGGTCTGGCAGGAAAAGGATGAGTGTGAAAGCAACTGCTCATTGCCAGAGTGGCACAGTGAGTAGCATTGACATTCCACATGCTTTGCTCTGGTTGAGGTCTTGACTGTGGCTTTTTGTATGTGGTGTCTGCATGCCCTCCTAGTCATGGTTTTATCCAGCACCTTAAAGACATACAGTAGGTGAATTGGCATTCTTCAATTTCCCTGATGGTGAACGTACAGCATATTTGTATGTGTTATAAAATATCACTAAATTTTCTGTGCACAGACCTGCTAATGCTAAGCATAACATAATTCTTTTGGATAGCAGTAAGAAACGCAGTTAACAAGTAATTATCTTTTAAAGGTAAGACATAAAATAATCACAGAACAGTCAAACTTTTACAGCTTCTGGAGATATGGTGGTGCCAACACCCCAGACTGTAAAAATAGATTTTGACATATACTTAGTGGTGGCCTCTGCCTGCAGCTGCACCCTTTCTAAAATTAGCCCTGCTCAGAGGTGTGTACAGACAGTTGATGTAGCTTGGGTGTGGGAGCTGGGGATAGTGTGGTCATTACTTCTTTAATTGCCCTCACAATCTAACCACAGAGATGTGTATAGGAGAGCATTATAGTTTGTGTTGTGGCAGGGGACAGTATAATCATTGTTTCTTTTGCTTTCCTCACAGACCTCAGATGTGTACAAAGACAGTTACTATAGCTTTTATAGGGGCAATGTACTGTCTAGGAGCAACAAGTTGGAATAATGTACTGTGATTACTATTTGTTCGCTTTTCTCAAGATTACACAATAAGGCATGTATG